>NW_014577080.1:71457-72874 GCF_000485595.1 Priapulus caudatus
CCACTACGACTATAGCTCTAGTACTATAGCCCTACTACTAATATACTATTGATGTAAATGACATTGGTTTTATTGGGACCCATGTTCTCTATCCTTGAACCACTACTACTAGTACAGCCACTACGACTATAGCTCTAGTACTATAGCCCGCGTACATTGACTGCCGCAGGCCTATAGCACATTGTCGGCTGGAAATACTAACTGCAACCTGTCATCACCTGTCCCCACAAAAAATGGATCGCAAAACGCAAAATTATCGGGCTTTTTAACACTTACCGGTATCTATCTACGTGGACATCTCACCTATCTTTTTGAACACTTTACACAACTTTACACCATGTATTTATCCTTTTATTCCACAAAGTAAGCACTACTGGAAATTCCCGTTTGAAATTCTGGCGTGCGTACGCGTGACATCACCGGTATTGTATATACATGCCATGTGTTTTGCCTACAGATCCGGTGCATGTATATTATACAATACCGGTGACGTCACGCGTATGCACGCCAGAATTTCAAACGGGAATTTCCAGTAGTGCTTACTTTGTGGAATAAAAGGATAAATACATGGTGTAAAGTTGTGTAAAGTGTTCAAAAAGATAGGTGAGATGTCCACGTAGATAGATAAGTGTTAAAAACCCCGATAATTTTGCGTTTTGCGATCCATTTTTCGTGGGGACAGGTTGCAGTTGGTATTTCCAGCTGACAATGTGCTATAGCTCTGCGGCAGTCAATGTACGCGGGCTATATTACTAGAGCTACTACGACTAGTAGTAGTACTACTAGTACTAGGGGGCCTACTACTAGTAGTACTAGTAGTACTAGGCCTACTACTAGTAGTACTAGTAGTACTAGGCCTACTACTGCTACTACTACTACTACTAGTAGTACTAGTAGTACTAGGCCTACTACTGCTACTACTACTACTACTACTAGTAGGGATGTTACAAAATATTGAGATGTCATAAATATACCCTAAAACCTTTGCCATCTGAAAGAGCATGACAATACATTTAATTTGATACCTTATTCACTTCCATACTTTTAGGCTTTAGTTTTAAGGAAGTTATGGTAATTTTCATTTGCATAAATTTTCATATTGATCCCCATTGGTTTTCTATTGTGTTGAAACAAAAGTTGTGATCGAGGATAACCTACGGCAACTGAAGAACAAAAATGCTCATAACTTTCTTCAGGGTAAAGAATTCTATGTGAAATTTGTACAAAAAGTAGATTGAAGTATTTTGGATCAAATACATGATTTGTCTTTATAACAATCACATTTAATTACATAATTATTAATTAATTAATTATTAATATGCCGCGCCCGTTAGCCCTGAAATCGACAGGGTCTTACTCAGGGTGTTGCGCTAATTCATTTTACCAACAACTGTGTCGCTTGCACTGTTTTTTTGTA
>NW_014577080.1:73229-92514 GCF_000485595.1 Priapulus caudatus
GCGGATTTGGGCAAAGCTTCGACAGACGTCAACATTTTTCGGGACAAATGACACGTTCGAATCATCAAGATTTGCATAAATGTCACCAAAACAAGTTAAGATAGTTAAAGAAATGATGCACATATTTTTTTAGGGGATGCAACAACTTGCAATCTGTACTAAAACAGGCCCTCAGATGAGTCTAACTTTGAAGTTAGCTCATACGATCATCAAACGTAGCAGCATTTAGAATTAAAGATCGCCTCTCGGACCTCTGCAACAGATAACTAGTACACCGCACGCACACTGCTGTGCACAAACAACAAGAATGAAGAGTTGCGTGCATGCAGTGAGACTGTGTGTTGCAGAGGGGCATTTGGACGGAATTTACATGGAATTACTCGTTGATACTGATAGAGAACATATAAACACAAAGACATGTATGAGTAGCGAGAAATGCCCCATACTTCATACTTTGTAAATGGGGGGGTAGGCCCAGTGAAAAATTTGTAAGAAAGGCGGGCCAAAACGTCCTTCAACCGAGGGTACTCGCCTGTTTTTGACTGTTTCTCACCATTGTAACGCTCGCGTATTTCACGTCATATCACTTATATTCACTCTGCTACGGCCCTAAAATTTCTGTTCATAATTTTGCACGCGTCATTGACGCACTTATACTACTTGCTTTCCGCACACCTGCTCGATGGGCCGTAAGACTGTGTGTTGCAGAGGAGCAGTTGGACAGAATTTACATGGAATTACTCGTCGTAATAGAGAACATATAAACATAAAGGTTTGGTAGTGAATACATTTTGTGTTTGTTTACCATCATGTTATTATTGAAACGTTCCCCGTTATACCTCGTTATAACGTCTAGTTATACCTTGTATAGACTGCTAATTCGTCCATACACTACAGTAAGGTAGCTCTAGCTCTACACACATGCTTCATGCACTCACATTACTTGTCATTGTCCCCCAATGTTTCATTGAGTTTAATTTAATTTAATTTCCAATACTTCGTTTTTTTTGTAATGAGAACAAATACTTGAGATCGATTTCTGTTTGTTTGTGAGTAGGTTCCAATGTGATAGCTCACTCTCTACATAAGGCGCTGTTCATGACGCACCTGTGAAAATGCCAAGCTCAAGATCTCGAGATTCCGCGAAAAACAGGGACAGGAAGCGCACTAGTGTGTTTGATCGACTTGGAATAAGCAAAAAGTCCCCAAAACATGGTGCAGAGGTATGTCTATTTACATGTATAGCTTCTGTGAAACCCCCTTATTTTGAATGATCGAAATATGTGCATTATGTAAACGTTTATTTTTATATAACTGAAGCAATAACTTTAGTACATTAGTATTGCTGAAATTTCTAGTGTTGCCGATATATATACAAAAAATGGGCCATGTTTTGTAGGCTGTACTAAGTATATATGGTTACGGAAAGCACAAGTTAGTTTAATGAATATATGTATTATGAAGCACATATGAACCCTAGAGCAAACAATGCTAACAACTGGAAACCATGTAGACCTTGGTTTACGAGTAACGTTATGGAGATATTTTAAACAATGTTCTCTTTTATTAATAATCAGCTATTTTGGATTCATGAAGGCCGTCCGTTTGTCTCTGTCATATTAATTATGGCTCTGTGAGCCGCTGCCTGGCAGATCATAAGAGAATCATCTTAACGGGCCATTCCTGGCTGTGATAATCAGATATTGGTGCATTGTAATTTGTAGTGAATTTTTAGCTTGGCTTAGGAAGCTGACAGCGATAAGTGGTTGATCTTATTAACTAAATCTAACATAGCTGATTATTAACAAATTAATACATGGTTCAAAATAAGTGTATAACATTATTTAATTTGACTAAAACTAAGACATGGTTTCACTTTTTATCAATGTTCGCATTATAGTTTGTATGCTCTTGTTACGATTATTCATTCTACACAGAGACAAAGTTCTTCCGCAACAGCACCAGACCGGCAAGAAAAGTGTCGCATTTTCCTTCGAAGTGGAAATTGTCCATATGGTGCCAAATGCAAGTTTCTTCATGAAGCACCTCCATCTAAATCACTAAGGTACCGTCATCTGGAACAGTTGAGTTTTGATGGTTTGTACTTTTCAGGTGATCACATGTAACCTGCAAATACATGGACTTAGGGAAGTAACTGATATATTTACTGTTCCTTACTTTGCATATGTAGGTACATGGAAATACAGACAGGCTATCAAAAGTTTCTCTCTGTGGTCGTTTGATCAGTCAGTCAGTTGGTCAGTCAGTCATTCTCCCAATAAACAGCATTCGTAAACATTTGTATGCACATTCATTTTTTAATTGCCACATAAAATGGCACGAAAATGCCACGTTTATCAAAGACATGCCTATTTTATTGATAAATATAGTTTGCAAAGATGTAAAAAACCGTCATGTTTGTTTCTTCGTCATTTATTTGAGCGTGTGTGGATTGCATAGCAACACTTACTAGGATTCAGATTATTGCACTATAGCATCTAACATATAATTTATATGTTTATATATATATTCGTTTATATTATAAACGAAACATGACAGCACAATTAGTGTCGCAGTTAACTAATATTTAGTATTTCTTGTTTTAGTCTATCTGATTAAAATATTTTTATACATAGAATGCTGACATAGAATTCTACTTTGAATACATCCACTGTTAGATATTGGGAGGGGGAATCCAGCTTTAATATTTGTTTATGTTGTAATGTATCTGTTACAGGGATAAAGAAAGGTTGAGTGGAAAAGAGGAAATATCACCTGGAAAGGTATCTTAAATTAATATGCTATCTAAACAGTCGTCAGACTCAATTGTAGCTATTTGATTTTTGGTTAAACATTCCCAGTTTTTGTAATTACAACAATGCATTTCTAACAAATAGAAAAGTTCTGAAGTAGTCAAATTGGGCTCATGTTTCGTGCTTGTGTGTTTACACATGTCTGCAATACTGCTTTCTTTAATGTTTGCTATATACTTTGTTCATTAAGTAAAGGTTTGAAGTGATTGACTTGATACTATATAGAATGTAGGTGATCACTTGTATTTTATTCAGCATGGCCGTCACGTGGGAGAGAGTGGTGAGTCTCGTAAACGCCGTAAGAGCTCGAAGGTTCAATCTCGGGTGATTGTTTCTGGCCAAGAACTGGATAGTGTGAGCAGCAGCGATGATTCTGGAAATTACGATGGTAAGATGGTGGATTTATCGACCTGTCTCAGGTTGGAAGACATTTTGGCATAAGGAGCCGTTATTGGTATGAGCACAACGTAGTGGACTAGAAATTTATTAAAGAATACATGTGTTTATCAACAACTGTGCACAATAATGGTTAATATCTGCATCAGTTAAACTGGCATTTGTTGCTTTTTTTCCAATTGTTAGCATTGTGAATGTATATGTGCAATGTATATATGTCAAGTTGTTCCTGTGTGTATATAACTATATTTGGCAGATTGGAAAGCAAAAAAGGAGAAGGAGAAGATGATGGATTATCAGGAGGTGTTGCTGCTGGAGAAACAGAGGCAGAAGCTGCAGAGAGAGCTGGAGTTGGAACTGCAACGAGAACAGGAGACTGAGGCCAGGCAAAATATCGTCATAGCCAAACGCGTATGCACATTTGATCCCAGAAAAAGAAATATATATCCATATATATATATATATATATATATACTTCATCCAAGAGCCCTAATAAATAGCGAGACGCTGTACAACGGGAAAACGGGAAAAATTAGTGCCTATTTCACGGCCCCAATATTATTCTACCTTTGTGTGCGGTTCCAGCACTAAGTTCATGCGTATTGCGTTAGCAGCATTCTTCTTCATCTCTAAAAAAAAAAAAAAAAAATAATAAAAAAAAATAAAAAAAAAAAAAAAATAAAAAAAAAAAAAAAAAAAAAAAACAAAAAAAAAAAAAAAAAAAAAAAAAAAAAAAAAAAAAAAAAAAAAAAAAAAAAAAAAAAAAAAAAAAAAAAAAAAAAAAAAAAAACAAAAAAAACAAAAAAAGAAAAAAAATAAAAAAAAAAAAAAAAAAAAAAAAAAAAAAAAAAAAATTCAAAATAAAAAAAAAAAACAACATAAAAAAAAAAAAAAAAAAAACACAAAAAAAAAAAAAAAAAAAAAAAAAAAAAAAAAAATAAACAAAAAAAACAAAAAAAAAATAAAAAAAAAAAAAAAAAAAAAAAAAAAAAAAAACAAAAAAAAAAAAAAAAAAAAAGATCAAAATAAAAAAAAAAAAAAAATAAAAAAAAAAAAAAAAAAAAAAAAAAAAAAAAAAAAAAAAACATGCAGACCAACCGCTTCGTCTCTACGATACTCCTAGCCGATAGGAACATGAAATGCGCCAGGGTAATCATGCCTCCACAGCGCCTCACGCGGCCTCGGCATCTACAATTATCCCCAAACCTTCTCGCTTTTGCGGTTAGGAAAGTCGCTTCGTGAGAGTTCGGGTTGTTGTTCCGCGATAACTTTATGAATGAATGGCTTTTCGGTTATCATCCGCGTGTATTGGTGGCTTCACCTAGGCCCTTATCTCTCATTATCTTTCCTAGCACGGCTAATGCCATAATGATGGAGCTGGCAATGTTTTCTCAATTAAGTCTCTACAACGCCAGCTCAGTTACTATATGGTGTAGAGTACTAAATTTGGGCATGTGACATCAATTATCAGCGCCTCAAGCGGCGACGGAAAACGATGTCAGAACCCACAAAAGGCGAGAGGGTTCGGGAATAAATGTAGTATGCGAGGCAGCGTGAGGCCTGTGGGAGGCATGATTACGCTCCAATATCTCGGCCTAGGAGTATTGTAGAGACAAGCGGTTGTTTATTTTAGAGAGCAAGAATGCTGCTTAAGGATACTCTCCACGTTGTGCATGAAATTTCATCGATTTTTCGTTTTCAACTTTATTCGATGGCTAACACTATGTGCCACCTGTTACATGTTGATTTCTCCATATAACGGTACATGTGAACCGTCAGAGCGTTTTGCTTTGCCCGCGTACATGTGTAGTAAGCAGCGGCTGACGTCATTATGACGTCAGACACATGATACAACCAGCATTTTCTCGATATTCACTGAGCCAGTATCCATCCACATCAGGAGTAGATAATAGGGAATTCCCTATTATCTACTCCTAATCAACATCAACCCGGCTACAGCTGTACTACTACTCTGATCCAATAAGTATCCCACAAGAGCCAAAAATAAGTTCTCACACTCGCAACGCCACCTTACATAAGGAGCGCGTTTGTTGACAGTGACGTCAGGGCTCGCCGCCATTTGCATGAATTTGCGTTGGTCACCTCGTAATTTCTCGTAATTTCTCAAGGTGCATGGAAACATTTTACCAATTTAGTGGTGTCAGTTAGTCATGGATATGTCGCAGTAAGTACTAACAGTAGATATTTCACATACGTTCACCCATTTTGCACACAGGCGGTCACTCATTGTGAAAAATAGAAAACGCTTATTTCTCCGTTTCGATTTCTGACATAGTAGCCGATGTATAAATGGATATTTCTCTGTGATTACAACTCGGATTAATTTTAATTTTAACACTCGTTTTAATGCTAACATATTGTGGTAAAGAAGTGGCGTCAGGGATTGTTATTAAGGCCGTACTTTATTAGTTATGCCTCTTTGTTCGCTAAAATTTTCTATTTTAACACAACTTGATTTTTAACAGTTTTTCCAGTTTTCTCGCTAAATATGAAAATTAAAGAAAAATCTGACGCACTATTTTGGTCCATATTGTGCTTAATCATATGGCCAAAAATTTTGTATTCTCACCCTTTCTGGTAGTTGAGAAATATCCAAAATACCATTTTTACATAAAATTTTCAAAATTTGTGTGTAACATAATTAGGTGCTGGAAATTTCATAATTTTTTTTGGCTTGAGCATAGAGATATATCTCCTCTATAAATAAAACAAGTGATTGATTCGATTCATTCGCCAATAAACGTTTAATCTTCACTAGAGCAATATCCCGCTGTACAACGTGGAGAGGATTCCTTAACGCAATACCATGACTTAGTCCTCGCGACCGCACACAAAGTAGAATAATATTGCCGTGAAATATCACTATTTTCCTGTTTTCCCGTTTTACACTCTGGGTATTTATTAGCTCTTGATATATATATATATATATATATCCACAATTGATGACGTGCTTCAGGAGTTTAATATGAGAAAATATGAGTTGATTGGAAGATATGAGGTACGAAGATGGTATTTTTTTTTCGCTTAAAACTCGGGATTCTGAACATTTGGTCTTCTAAGTCATGGAAAAGTACCGAAGAAATGTTTTGCATTAGGTGTACACACCCTGAATAGTAATTAAGCATTGTGCTACTGAGTCGAAGCTAGTAAACAAATCTGTATTTAAGAACCTTTATGTGGTTGCCACTGCACATTGTCTGCAATATGCCAGGATAAGAAATATATAAACTGCAACCAAAGGCAATTTTCGCAGTGGCATAAAACTGATTAAAAAGCCTTTTATACATGCCAACAGCAGGTTTCAGAGTCATCGGGTGATAGCGATTCTTCATCGGGGTCATCGTCGTCGTCGTCATCGTCGTCATCATCTGGTAGCAGCAGCAGCGGCAGCAGCAGTAGCACCGATAGCGAAAGTGAGAGTCCCTCGCCGGTGAAGCACAAGAAGCATGTTGCCAAGCGACAGCTCACTCGAGATGAGTACAAGAGTGAGTTGTCATGTTCCTGCTTCCTTCAGTATGCTGGCAACTTGGATTTCTCACCAGAGAAAATGGTGTACAGGGGTGTGCATAGCACACTATATTGTAATTGTGTTATAACTTATGCAAATGATAATGCCATTGTGCAGTGTTACGGCAATTGGAAATCGTATCAACTTGGTTATGTCGCAACATTTATCCTGGAAAAAAATCGCCTCCAGTTGGGTACAAGAAATGCAGAATGCTGAGTTTTTTTTAACAGTGGATGACAGTGAAATGTAGGTGAACATACACTAAACGATAAACAATGTTAGTTGTGGGGAAGTGTCTGTGAATGTTAGCAGACAGTATATATATGTGTTACAGAGAAAGTTGAACACAAGTCGTGTAAGACGTCCGCATCACCGGCTGGTAGCAAACACAAGCAGCGTGTGCAAGAGATTCCTGCTATGGCCCACAAGAAGAAAAAGTAAGTGCATTTCATTCTGTCACTGAACCTCCTGTACTGTGCCTAATGACAGTAAGATGTTTACTTACCAAAAGTATGCAGAAACGTACAAGTTTATGTGATGAAGTTATTAATAGTATAACCATCATGATGGCAGTTATACATGGTGAATGTGTAGCATTGTATACCCCTCTTGTTTTTATCTTCTCATATTTTCTCTGTCATTTCTAATCTGTATACGTGTTAGTGCAGAAACACATCTCTAAGTTAATGTCTGTGTCATGCCTCAGCTAGTGACCTTATATGAATTCATGAGAATTGTTTCTTGTTGGTTTTATCAATTAGTTCATTTTGTTATTACCGTTTCAGAGTGCAGAGATATGAAGCAAAGCTACTCTCATTGAAGGAGAAAAAGGCATTAAAGCGAGATGCATCTTCTTCCTCTGAACCAGAAGTACCAAAAAGGAAAAACAAGTAGGTGGCTAATAAATAAACCCATGTCTATTAGAAAATAATTGCCTTCTCGGAAAAATATCTGGTTAATTCCTTTTTTTTAATACCAGGTTGCAAATGCATAAACAGAAATATGAAGATGCCTCACCCGAACCCATGAGAATAGACAAGCATCATGTGAAGAAGCATTCCCAACCCCCACTAGACACCAGGAAGGCTAAGAAGGGAAAAGACAGAACAAAACTAATTGCAGAGAGAAAATCCATAACACCCGCAAGAATTGGCAATGTAAAGGGAAAACATGCCAAAAGAGAAGGCATTGTGAAGGAGAGGACGCACACCCCCAGCCAGGAAGGAGACGGGAAGAAAAGAAAAGGTGGCTTCGAGAGAAAGAAGAAAAAGCAAAGAGTAAGCCCGTCCCCGGAGCCTGTGAAACGCAAACGAGAGTATGCTGAACCAAAAGCACTTACACCCGCTAAAAAAGGAATGGAGAAGCAAAGGGTAAGATCTCGTAGCATATCCGTTGGCTCTCCTGGTTCTAAAAGCAGACATTCGTACGAGCGTGCGAGTGTAGAAAAACCCAGTAAGCAGTCTCTCTCGCCCGAGAGCAAGAAATTTACTATGGCGAGGAAACGGCACGGCTCTCCTAAAACCGAGCACAAGTCTCGTATCGACGCGCACAGAGACAACAAGGTGAGGAAACTCGACTTGGTTGACGAAAGCGGCACGAGCGACCACCACGCCGCTCACAATAAATCCTGGCACAAGAGTCCCGGCAATCACAAGGACGATCCGAGCCGCCTGCACAGAAAGTCGCAGGAGAGCGGACGCCGGGGGCTGTCGCAGGATTCCGAGAAAGAACGCGAGAAGGTCGCGTGTCGACGCGACGCACCCGACGGCGGCGGCCGATACGAAGCCGACCACCGGCAGCGAACTCCCGGCGGAAACTACGCGGACGACGCGAGGCAGTTTGCCGAAATACGCGCCGCCGCCGGCGACTACCAGGAGTCGGGCCGGCACGCCGCCGTCTACCAGGCGCAGGAGAAGCAGCAGCGCTACAAGGACCCGAAAGAGTACGATTACGGCGCGCGCGAGTCAACGACGCGCGAGCGGCGCGACTTCCCGCTGCTGCCGGACGACCGGCGACCGGACTACCAGCGGCTCGACGCGCTCCCCGATCCGCGGCCGCCGTACCTGTACGATCGCTACGGACGACCGATAGCCGTCGGACGCGCCGCGCTGGAAGACCGGCGGGCGCCGCTCGAAGACAGACGAGTCGCGATCGACGACAGGCGGCTGCCGATCGATGACAGGACGCAAAGCCTGCTGGACGACAGGCGCGGTCTGCGGGCGCTGGACGACCGGCCGGCGCCGTTAGACGACCGCCGCGGTCTCCTAGACGACAGACGCAGCCTCCTGGGTGACAGACGCGATCCGCTCGAGGAGAGGCGGAGTCTGTTGGATGACAGACACTTGCCCGACAGGCGGACGCCGCAGTTGGACACGAGGCGGACGGCGTACGATCGCGCGTTCTTGGATGACAGACGGGCTTACATCCCCGATGACAGGCGTGCGTTTGTCGATGACAGACCACGATTGCCGCTAGATGATAGGCCCCCCCTCCTACCTACTGACACTAGGAGGGGCTTAGTAGACGAGCGAGCCGCATTAGCACTTGAGGAGAGGAGAGGTGTCCAGCCAAGGCAACCGTACAGGGATTTGTATGACGAAGGTACATTCTTTCAATTTCCATACAGCATATGAATATTTAAATTTAATTGATTAAATTTATTAATAATGAACAGTGAAATTTTTATGTAGCAGAATTTAAACCTATTTTAACTGAAAATATGCGAGGAACCTAGGGGTCATGTGTCCCATTAATTACTCAACATGAAGTTCATTTTATGTATGTGTTTGTAGTGCATATCTACGTCTACAGGAAGTGGCTTCTATCCTGTATTGAAGGAATAGTTATTCATATTCTTTAATAATATATATGATTGATGAATTATGTATTTTGTCATCAGAACTTTTCAGAGGTCTTCACGGAAGCAGGAGTCCTTTTGGTCTAGAACGAGATCCTTACAGAAGCTTACTAGCCGCCAGAGGTGTGAACATATAAGTATTCGGTTAAAGTCAAAATGTAGCAAACGTATTGAGATCTAAAATGTTATCATGTGCCCCATCTGGTGGCATGTGGGAATGATAATTGAACAGCTGCTATATTTCAATGTAATTCTAAATTATTTGTGAAATGGTTACCAGATTGAAAATGTGTTTGCGTAGGAACGGAGGTACTAGACCCTAGAGAGAGGTTCGCTGCAGACAGATTTCCAGAACTACCTCTGGAAGACAGGACAAGTCCATGGTTTGAGGCTCGCGGTCCAGCTCTCAATCGGTATCTATAAGTATTTGCTAAATCACCAATGCTGCAATTACTGCAGTGGTCATCATTGGGTAACCTCCCTGACTGCTGAGCTTTGCTGGTTTTTTGTGTATCTGTGTGACATACCATCGTGATTCTGCCCCCGTTTGGAATTTCTGCGTGAGATAACATCGTAACCGTCTGTCGTACGAACCGTGATTTTACATCGTTTAATTGTGACTTCTAGGTATGGCGACCCGATCAGCATCTCCGGCACGTTGGCGGCGAGAGACAGAGACGTCGAGCGTTATCGTGAGCCGATACCCGAACCAGTGGTCGAACGCGACGCACGAACGCACGATCCCGTCAGGGAGCGCGAAGCTGCCAGAGAGCGTGAAGCTGCCAGGGAGCGCGACGTTGCAAGAGATCGTGAAGCTGCCAGGGACCGTGACACGGCAAGAGAACGTGACGTGGCGAGAGAGCGTGACGCGGCGAGAGAGCGTGACGCGGCGAGAGAGCGTGACGCGGCCAGGGAGCGTGACGCAGCGAGAGAACGTGATGCTACCAGGGAGCGTGATGTGGCGAGGGATCGTGATGCTACCAGAGACCGTGATGCAGGCAGGGAGCGTGAGCCAGATCGGGAAAGGGGTCGGGACTCCGACAGCAGACAAAGGGAGCGAGGCGAAAGGGAGTCGAGACCGGAACAACGGGATGACGATCCGCGGAAGGATCGAGGGGAAAAGAAAGATGATGCCTCAAAAGATGCGGAAGAAAGGTAATTCATTCCTCAAGTCATTGTTAATTTGCCATCTGTAATGGAGCACTTCTAGTGCTATTTTCAGTACATTCTAAGCTATTTTGGTGCATTATAAGCACTGTTCTATGGAAGAACAGTGATTTTTGTCAGCGAGGCGGTGTTTTGGACAAATTTCTGTGTAGTGGCGGAGAATTTGAGCGAGGTGGCCCGCCTCGCTCGTGTCAATGCAGGGGAAACACTGCATATATATATATATATATATATTTGTATATATATATATATAGGGCAGTGTTTGCGGATTCAGAGACTTGGAGACTTACTGTGTTGTAGCAGAGAGAGCAGAAAGCGGGCAAGAGATGAAAAGGATGTGACGCCACCACCGTCGAAGAAGCAAAAAACAGAGTTTGAGTGGATGCAGAAGAAGGATTGGGAGATGACATGGAAGGTAAAGAAACATTAAAAACGGATGCGAAATGGCTCAGGCAGTTTTGCAACAGGTCTGGAACGGCTTGCAGAAACCAATATAGATGCGAAGAAACAAATTTATCTTGACAAAATTGATGTAAATTTAGCTCAATTCAACCGATGCTCTTGATAAAGTCATGATTTGTCACGTTATTCCGATCGTTTTCATATTTTCGCAACCTTTACTATACCCCTTTATGTGTTTTTGTAAAAATTTAAATGAGTCGTAATGTTTAGGAGCCCGAAGCAGAGAAAGAAGGAACTGAAAGCAAGACTCCACAAGTTCAAGAGACAGTGTCAGTGGAAGTAGAAGGCAGTCAGGAAGAAGGCAAAGAGAAAGATGTTGCATCTGATGTACCACCTGGTATTAACCCATATAATACAATTAAATGCATCTGTTATACTAACTAAAAACTATTGCAAGCTCTAAGACTTGCTGATATGTCTATATAATTTGCCTTCACTTGATAATTTAGTTAACCAACAAAATATGAAATTCATAATGACAAAGTAATGAAGTGACAGAATTTTTTTCGAGGGGGATTACACACAACAGTGCAACGTTTGCTGTTAGGATAATACCCTGTTTTACAGAAACTCGTTATACATGGCACTTATTATACATGCTTGTGTTGTCTTCGTCGTCATACGTGTATTTTGTCTTACAGAACAAGCAGGAGGAGAGGGTTTTAGCGACGTTAGCGATGACTTTGATGATCTCATCAACAAAGTAAGATTCATGTAACAATGTAATAATAGTAATGGCTACGTTTTGATGGTGCATACAATATATAAATGTAAAACCTCATTGCACTAAAACTATATGCAAACTTACGTACTTATTCTGTTTCTGAAATTCAGTTATTAATTTGGATTATCTATTTTCTCACAGATGTCAGATATGGAAGAAACTTCTCCTAAAGAAAGGGTGAATGAGGGTGAGGGGGAGGCTCCATTTTCCCCCACTAGAGCAGAGGTTATAGACGAAGTTAACGGAGGAGGGTAGGTACTATGTAGTGTGTTATGTTCTCTGCTTGTGTAAAAAAACGTTACATTGTGAAAATCAAAATTAAAACACTGGAGCACTAACTAGACTAGAGCTATCTGCGAATGCCGACATTTTCTGACATGACATGTAAATGTATGCAGTTCAACGTGCATATCTTACGCTGGTTGTTGCTGCAGGCCCACACAGGACGCAGAGTTAAAGTCAGATGCTGCTGATCACGACAAGGCTGAACAGTCCGCGGGTATAGACTCTGATCTGGAGGAAATCTCCGAGGATGAATTGGAGAACATCATTAAGGAGGATGAAACTGGCAAAGAGGAAGATGAGGCTAGCAAAGAAGTGCAGGAGAAAGGTACTAGCTAGGCAGTTTCTGTACATGTGTTCTAACAGGATGATGCCGTAGTGGGTGTAAATTATCAGTTGCTGGATTCTGTCCTAGTCATTTATTTATGTACATGTTTGGTATGCAGACATGAGATTCTTCTTCAGATCGGCTGATTTCTGCAATTTTATCCATGCAAATATATAAGGATATATAACTATTAAAATATACAATACTTGTATATATGTATATAGTAAAATATGCAGGGTGTTATAATCAGTGCGACTTTCTGTGCAATTGCTACCTATTCTATCAACAGATCCTGGTTTCTACTTACAATATCTCAGGAATTCGTGTAATTTTCTGAGAATTGCAATCGCGTTTGCACGTGTACGTTTTCACCCATGCTGCATGGATAAAAATTATTAACATAAAAGTGCACTGCTCACTTGCCATACAGTTGGGGCTTGTGAAATATAATAATGGCAGTTCAGGTAAGCGCTGTATGGAGTGTTCAGTGGATATGTCAATTCCACTGCCTATCCAAAGGTTAAGGACTAAAAAACTATTTTTTCCGATTCAAAACTTTGAGTGTGAGATCCTTTGAAATTGAGCCCAAAATATAGGAAATGCATGATTCAGGGTCTGAATTAAAAATGTGATCATCCTATTTAATTACCTTCCTATTAGCTAAAGATTGAGGTGTGTTTTACCAGATACCAGACCTGCCATTTTCAAAACCTATAAAGAATAAAGTGCAATACTTCATTCATGTTTTATTTAGTACTAGTTTTAGTGTATACGGTGTGATAAAGTGTATTGCTAATAGTAATAAAGTAATAAATAGTAATAAAATTGCTTTTAAATTCATTTTAAGCCCAAAATTCATCATACCTGCTATCTTCAAAATCCCCTAGCATCCGGAATCCCTAACATGCAGCTTTTTAATATGTTGTGATATTTGAGTGTCTGCATCGTGTATTCCATAGCGACTGACGTCTTGGATGTTGACTGGGACAGCTTAGTACATGGACCACAGCTAGAGGTGAAAGTACCAACGTCTGCACGAAAGCGCTTCTCCCTCTTTAATATCTTCTCTCGCATCGGTGTGTCGAAGGCATTGGCTGGGCCTGACCTGGTGAACAAGCTGAAGGAGATATGCCAGGCCGAACTGCGAGAATCCGGTATTGTTATAGCATCTTTACATCCAATTTCGGCGCTTCATGTGTTTTATTGATATGAAATGTACAATTATAATGGTCTGATATATATACAGATAACAGACGTTTATTTATTTTCATTTTTTTGGATGGATTCATTTACATGCGTGTCGACGAACCTCATTTACGCCATTGAATGCGTTAAATGCCAAATTTACTATATTGGCGAAACAAAACGCTGCCTTGCGGATAGGTTTGTTGAACACCTAAGATCTATTCGCCTCAATTTCCATGGTTTTCCGGTTGCTGACCATTTTAACCAACCGGATCACCACATTGATGACGTGCGTGTGTGTGGCTGCCAACTGACACCATATTACAATAGCTCACGTCGACACGTGACTGAGCAGAAATTAATTCTGAGGGTTGGTTGTTTAAATCCAGGGGGCATGAACGTAAACTTTAATTACGTGTGATTTTTGAGTCCATTGCTTCCAAAGATTCTAGAATTCTTTGAGCGAGTTGTGTAATAACGATTAAAAAAAACCTGGTTTAAACGGCTTCTCTCCGACACCTTCTGCGCGTGATATGCTGTATCTAGGATTATTGTGAGTGGTTTCGAAAGCAGTTCAGATAGCATAACTTCGTCGTTGCCAGGACAACCAGAGACAGAGCTGAAGCTGCTTAACGACGTGGCTGCCTTCCATGCCCGTGCGCAGCAAAAGAACACTCAGCGAGCGACGGCCATCAGTGATATTGGACCCAGCAGGAGGGCGCTGTGTGCTCGTGCTGATATTGAGATCAGGCGAAAGCTGTGCAAACTCACTGAAAAGGTTAGCTGCTTAGCTGTGGTTCCCAGCAGATGATTGTACGAGAGTGTTACATGTTCGTGGAGGTTTAGTAGGTGACATGTTACTATATTTTTAAAATAAATATGCTGTAATGTGCAAATATAGAATATTGTGTAATTTTTGCAGGTTCACGACCATCCATATGTGGGCCACCCAGTGGATACAGAACTGTACTTGCAGAGCGTAAAATTGTTCAGGAAAGCAGATAGTTATGCTATAGGCTCAGCTAGTATCTTACAAGTATGATTTATGTGATACATCCCATCGTCAGTTGTCAATTGAATGATGATGAATGCTATACATAGCAATGGTTACACGATTCATAAAAGTAAAACGATTCCACGTTAATACATGTAATATTGGCAAATATTATACTGGTGGGAAATATTTTTAAAAAAGAAACATAAAATGTGAAATTCCTGTTTTTATGGCCAGTATATTTTAATGGTAAGGCATGGTTACATTGGTAGACATACAATTACGTGCAACGGAGCAGGTCTCAGTAGAGAATGGAATTTCCAAATGTAATCTCGCCATCAGACACTGACACTATCGTTGAATATTGTGGGAAGAAACGTTTCCACTCGTTGTTTTATGTAATCACTGATAGCCCAGTATAGATATGTCATGAAGTATTGAAATGCTATTTGTCAAACATCTGTAACTGGCAATTTGTAATTGAATTGTAAAACTAAAAGATTTTAGTTCATCGGTAATGGATCTTATTAGAATGAGATCATTTTGTTGTCTGCTTCACAGTTTGGGTGACTGATATAAGGTTGCTGTAACGTGTTGTCCTCAATTTCAGTTCGTGCGTGCTTTATCCACTGTTATTCGATCATTTCATTTTCTTGTAGACATTCATTATTACCCAGCTGTCTTATCTTTCTTATCTGTCCCATCCTTCTTTATTGCGACCAGCAACATTTCATGTTCCTTAGCTGCTATTATACTGTTTCCACTTTCCGAGCCCTTTACTATATGTCCTATAGTCGATGGTCCTATAGTCGGTCAGCTTGGCCTATTATCATTTGGTCAGTATGCTCTTTCATAAATATTTTATTTCACTGCTGTAATTAAACTGTGAGGCGGTATGCGCATTCGTATTACGTCATATTGATTTTATAACTCGTCTGATATTGTTCAGCTTGCGTATATGATTTCCGCGCTCGTGCAGTAATGATCTCTAATCACATCGAGCTTGTAAAATGGCACTCGTGTCCGTTCGTACGCATGGACGCGCACGCACGCTCGCACACGCGTGCAGACACACACACACACACACGCACGCACGCACGCACGCACGCACACACACACACACACACAAACCCATGCGCACAATTCATTACCACCTTCCTATGACTATCTCTGTCGCTGTCTCACTCTTCCGTATGGTTAGCCATCGTATCATATTTCGTTATAATTATAAGTAAATTTTCTCTGGATATGAAATAAAAAATGAAGATGCATGGTTGACGTGAAAAGTAGCAGGTGCGAATCTCAATTGAATGAATGACGTCTTTCGCGAAATCTCATCTTCCAGGTATCATCACCATATATCACTCCCATAGCTAAATGTTGTTCACTTTAATCATGGTCTGAGTTGCATGAGATTACTTATCTGATTGCCTATAATTATTGGTGCTGCGAATAGTGCACGCTAGAGCCAAAGTTCATCTGTCCGCTATCCTCACATGGAAAAGACATCTATCGCGAGTAATTTCAGTATATCAAACGTGTAATACAGATTATATTATATTTATGAAAATCAGAACATATCGTATATTTTTTGGTTTTGGTATAAAAATATTTAGTGTGATCATAGATATATAAAAAAGCACGCACGGGCGCACACACAAATGTCGATTGTATATATCTCTGGCCCGATACACATGTTGTAGGCCTATCTGTAGCTACGCCCGCAGTATTAACGTCTTATAATCTTTCTAAGCTTGGCAAAAATTCCAACTGGTGATTAATAGATGTTCACGAACGTTTTGTAGATAAAGTGATTACGTCACTGTAAATAGTAAAAGTAAAAAAAACATTTCCACTTTTTCACAAAATATAAGTAATTCTGTTCACTTTTTATGGTTAAATTGCTGCGTTATACTTCCTATTTTACTATATTGTTAGATGTAAACATACACTCGTGACTCATACATAGCCCATAGCAAGCAATTAATGTCAGGATCATAATATCAAATCGTCCAGGTTTTTTAGATTTTTAACTAGTTGAGAAACAATCTTATCAGGTAAGAATTTGACGATACATTTAGTCCCGTTAGTAGGCCTACTTACTTTTAATGTAAAAAAATGGTGACAAAATTTTTACAATATACACCATAGAAAATTCGTAACGTAGTCAATTTAAGAATTATGACGTGCGAAATTCTGTTGTTATAATACAACAACAGAATTTCGCACATCATAACAATTCTTAAATTGACTACGTTACGAATTTTCTATGGTGTATATTGTAAAAAAATTTGTTGTGAATTTTTGGTGTATAATATAACAACAGAATTTCGCACGTCATAACAATTCTTAAATTACATATTATCAAGAGCGTATTAATTAAGAAGGACGCGCGAGGCAGCACCGACATGCTCGTTATGCAGCTACCAGGTCACGCCACTTCCGTTCCGGACTCGTAGATACAGCCACTATACGGTTCTGAAATCGTAGTTCCAGCCACTACAGGTCCGGAATCGTAGACGAGGACATAATCTGTTTAGGACTCGTGGGTTCGAATGTACACATGTTCCGGCTTCATGAATCCGGACACGTTCCGGACTCGTAGGCCCGGACATAACTTGTTCCGGATTCGTAAGCCTGGATCGACACATCACGGATCTGGACTCGTGGATCTAGGCAGTCGTTTCAGACTCATGGACTCATGGACTTCAACACCCACCGGATACGACTGATCCGTTATGTCACATGTTATATACACATGTTACAGACTCATAGAACCACCGCACACAACTGATCCGTGTACACCCGTTTTGGACACGGACGAAAAAATGCGAAAACATGAATGCAAACGAAAATAAAGCTCTGAATATAAGACATCAAGCCGCAGCGCAGCATCTTAGGGGGGAACTCTGGACAATATTTCTTGTGCTTTCAACGCACGTGTAATTGTGTAGGTACATATGGCGGCACGAGTAGCTTTGTCTCCTCGACCGCGATCTCACGGTAAGACCTGATTAGGTGTTAGGTTTAGTAGGAGAGGCAGGCAGGTGACAAGACCGCTGGGAGCTGGCACAAGATCGATCGTCAGATCAATGTATTTCGGGCCGCGCGACCACAGCAGCTAAGTTGTTGCTTGGACGCAAACACGCGCAGCAGCAGGCGTCCGTCCTCGTCGTACGCATCCTTCTCGTGACACCTGCCAACACGTACGTCAACACACGGCTGATGCCCGTGATTGACCTTTGCCAAGTGTTTACTTCACGTTGAGAGGTAGGCGACAAGGGGGAGGGGGGAGTCGCACATATTTCTACGTATAGTGAGTGCTGTGTGTTTCATCGAATTTCTGCTGAAACCTTTACCTGTGCCCACCATATAAGATCACGATAATTAGAGCACTGTATATAACAATGAAATCGTGCATTATATATTTTCAACTCTACAATATTCACTGCTCGAGACAACATATTGTATCGAGCAGTGAATATTGTCGAGTCGAAAATATTCATTATTATTAGAACACATATTCAAGTAGGGTTGTCTAAATTACATCTTGCTTAATTAAATGACGCGTAAAATCACGATAAGCCGTTCACTCTTCCTATACTGTAACCGATCATATTTGTGAGCCGAGATTACCCGTACATCTACCTTAGAACCTTAAAATTCCAGTAAATCCAAAAACACCCAGTTGCAGATCCTTGTAAGGGGAAGCGTAAATAATCTTAATCACTTCAATCTTGCACGCTCCCTGACATATGATACTACCTACACACACGCAATACTGACATACTATCCCCGGAATACCACTGTCTTACCAGTAAGTTATAGTCCACTGTGTTAGTGATTTATGAGCTATAGTGGCCTTTCACAACCACGCACGCGCGGACGCACGCACACACGCGGGAACGCACGTACGTACGTACGTATGCACGCACGCACGCACACAGCACACGCACGCCACGCACGCACGCACACACACACACACACACACTACGCACGCACGCACGCGCGCGCGCCGCAACACACACACACACACACACACACACACACACACAACACCACACACACACACACACACACACGCACACACATAACACACAGTCACACACACACACACGCACACACACACACACACACACACACACACACACACACACACACACACACACAACACACACAGTCACACCACACGCACCACCACACACACACACATCACACACACACACACACACACCACACACACACACACACACACACACACACACACATACACACACCATTTAGGCCTGAGTTTATATAAGACCATGTAAGTTGAAACAGCCAGATGGTAACGCAAAATAACAGACCGTAACTCAAGCTGCGTAATTAAGCAGTCGACATTTCACAAGACGAATGCCATAGAAAGGATAAAAACACAGCAGAACAAGTGAACGTACCGTGTTCGCTTTTTCGTGTCGCGCCCGCATGCCGCGAACAGCTTCTGTGTAGCAGTTATTCTTTGTCTGCCATGTGTTCTAAGCCTGCTTAGAATGTCGCCACGATACACTG
>NW_014577080.1:92539-103466 GCF_000485595.1 Priapulus caudatus
CTAAGCCTTGCTAGAATGGTCGCACGCGATAACACTGGCGAGATGAGCCCTCCTGCACCCCACCCACCCGGGCGAACAAAGAATGAGAGGCCCTGTTTGTTCTTCAACATTGGCTGCTATCGATCGCAGTTCGCGTGGCGTCATAGGAAACGCACGACGGGATCGCATGAAGACACGAAGGAACGAGTCGGCATTTGACGGCATTCGGCAGCGAGCAGTGCTCGGGCGGTGCTGAAGGCTAAGCGCAGAAGATCCTCTAGGACATTCTGCTAAAAGCGGCTCGAGGCACGCCTGCCGCTGGCGGTAGCACGCACGCACGCCACCGCACGCACGACGCGGATGCAGTGTTCAGCGAAAGGCAATCGTGTACAAATATCACGAGATGATGGGGGGATTTTTCAGCAAAAGCTATTCGTGACGCGCGCACTGCCAATAGGCGAAAGTAAACGCGCGGTGTCCGGGTCTACCTAGGGGCTTTATCCGCAGCCGCCGCTGCGAACACTTTGTCTATGACAAGTACCGGGTGATAATGTGTAATGCTGCGGGGCAAATATTTCTTGCGATGGCGGGCGCAGCGCCTTCAATGCAATCCAATATTGAAAGGTATATATAGATATGAGGATATATGATAGATAGATCTTGATAAGAATTATGTGTATAGATAATAATATATAGTAGACTAAGTTAGATATATATATATTGCGCCCGCACAGCATGGGCGCCGGTCATCTTTTGTTCACGTGTTGAAAAATGGTCTGAAATCGCTATAAGTGCACTAGAAGACGGCGGACGAACGATCGAACGGGTTTAATGTTCCGCTGTACTATACGCTCCACGCGCCGTTCACGGCGTCTGGCAAACAGAGAAAAAACAGTGCAGAGAGAGATGCTCTGAAAGGTTTCGCCCTCTGGGTAGGGATTCCTTACATACGCAGGCTGCGTGCACCGGCTGCCACACACCCCTACGAGAAATTGGAATACCCCTGCGCTGCGTCGTATCGATCTCCATGGCAGCAGCGCAGCTCCGAAATCCCATCTCCCCTAGTGACTGTATTTACGTAGGTACTTACATATTATAATTTCGCAGCAATCTCTCTCTCTCTCTCTCTCTCTCTCCATCTGCAGAGAGTGAACGCATACAGGAACATCGGCAGCAAACGGCTGACGCTAAGGCATTTTTTAATCGAGAAATCAACATACGAAATCGCAAGCATGATGTGAGAACGTGAACGATCGCTGTCTGAGTAAAGAAGCCCGAAGGATAACTCGAACCTGTGAAAGGCGCCGGTAACGCGATGCAACGTGTATAACAGCAGCACACTGAAACCAACATGGCGAAGTTAGACGAAACATCTGGTAAGTTGCGATCAGCACTGCTTGATATTATATCGTCGGGAAACTGCATCGTACGATCGAGGAAGAAAATTTCAACGTAACTATTGCTGTTACATGTTCGTATTGTATGGCACCTGTATTTTACTCATCGTGTTTGTTATTACGTAGGTGTTGCATAGGTAAAGGGGACAGCTGTTGTAGTGTGTAACATATGGTCAGCAATATAAAACAACATCGCAACAGGAAAGGACACCGGGGTGTAATCATGATAATCAGGGTAATTCGGCGTTATGCTTGTCGTGAGTTCGTCGCGTTAAAATGTTATGACGTGTATAATTACAAGCGATCCAGCGAATTTCAACTCGTTTTTCTAACATGATGCTCTACGATCTTCGTTTACTCGGGATATATCGGCTAGTTAATATTAAATTTCTTTATTTAAATCGATTAAGGGTTAATACTTTTTTAAATGGCACGTGGGTAATAATTTATTGCACAACATGCAGGATCTAGGCATTTTTACACGATTTCTCTATGTCTAGTAGACGTGTGTGCCTGTGAATCATAGAAATTGTTAACTAAAATGTAGAATGTCACTGGAATTTTGTAGAATTACACTCTTAAACCAACTGGACAAATGTATTAGCTATAGGGCGAGTATTGATTATTTATATAATATATGCAACCGCGCAAGGTGATTGCGGGGTTGGCGCAAGATGTAGGAGCTAGGGAATACGGCTCCCTCATTGTGGGGAAAAGAGCTCGATTCGGAAATGATCTATAAACAAAATTATTACTGTTATACTGTACCTCAAATTTCAGTGTTTACGACTTCGCTATTTACAAGTTATACAAACGTCAACGTATGACAATTGCAATAAGTCTTATATATACGTATTTGCTATGAATCAAATCAACTTGGTAATTAATTACAGGGTTTTCATATTAATTATGTAAATTACGTGCTTATGGATAAATGGATATCAAATCTACAGCACAGACACACAAATGCTCTGTGTGACCTATTCTTCTCATAAAGAAATAACTAACCATTATAATGAGCACAACATCTAAATTTATTTCTTCGATGCATGAATATAAATTTATAATGCGAAATTCTGTAGGTTGGCTTTCCATGGATCAGGTTGTATTTTATACCACGTTTACAATACATACGTACATAGGTATATACACATTTGATATAAACCGTTTACGTCTGGCATTCCCAAGCATATTTAAATTGGTACTGCAGAGTTTATAAATAATCAGATAATAAGCGCATGCTCGAATTGTGGAGTAAACTGCATTCGGGATTTTTAACTCTAACATTCCACCCCCAGTACAGTTGATGCGAAAATTCTGGCAGTATATAGCTTCTCCAGCCCGACAGATATGGTGTCAACATAAACGCACACGCGATATCTGTTTACACTCCACTACAAAATGGTGGGCAGTGTTTACTTCATGGTTAATAAATCTGTTTTTACGTTGACGACATTATTTTACCAGCCCACATTTAGCGTATCTTATTATAGGTCCTATTATTGCCATTACATAATTGAACGAGAATAACATTGTCATATATAACCAGTCATATAAACACAGGAATTATAAAACCATTTATAGGTACGAGTATTATAGAGGGATTATAGTGTCAACAACGACACCTCGACTAGAGGATTCACACATACAGTGAATCTACCGTGAATTTAAACATGCACTCACTGGTATTAACTGCAATAGTTCTTGTATATATACGTCAAATAACATTTGGATAACGTATATACGCTCAACCATATATATAACGTATATATATATAACATAACGTAACATATAACGTAATATATATATATAACGTAACATAACGTATATACACTACAACCCATTGTATTGAGGAATGTAGTACAAAGTTATTTTTGATTTATCGTAACAAAAATGGTACAATAGCAATTTTAAAACAAAAATCAATTGCTTCTAATTTCTTGTACAAGCCTGAGACGAGGACGTCTCTACATTATTGTTGCGCATATGTGTATACATTCATATATTTCTTATATATTTTTAAAGCAAATGTACGCGTGATCATCTATGCTCTAAATACCAACTGCACATGGCTGCGTGGTTTGTTTAATGTATATTGCATTTGCGGACACGATCTAAATTAGCACACGGAACACGACATGATCGCTTAGCATATAAGCGTAAACTAGGATTATATGAAATATCCAGTGATTGATTCATTACGAATTCTGTTTAAACATTTGACGTCCTCTTCAGGTGCATGCGTGATTGAGACAGAAACGCAAGTATGCTTGCCTCGAATACAAGAAGTGCTTGTGGAACGGATTATAAACACAGGGTGTTCTGTTCTACGTGGACAAACAAGACAAGACGTCTGGCTAGCTGGAGCCACGTACAACTAGTGACGTTTATTATACAAACACCAACTGCGCATGACACGCGCATATATTCAGTAACAATAGAACATCTCTCCCGTTTTCAAATGAAATTACACAAATTAAGTCATTCAGTATACAGCGTATAATTGCCACTCAATATTTAACATAAAGAACTATATATATGGTTGACAATACACTTAAACCATGTTCACGTCATAGCTTATACTATTTACATAGATGGTATCACTCTGGGTTTTATCACCCTACCATAAATCACGTTGATTTATATGCTCTGGTACCAGGGTACGTTCCGGTATACCGGACCGTACCCAGGGTACGTTCCGGCAGTACCCTGGGGGACATAGACCCTCTCAGCCTCACTGGACACAGATTTCTTAACTTCAGGCTGCTTTGCTGAGATTTATGTAAGCGGGTCAGATGTGATAGGGTTGTATGACGCTAGTAGCTTCTCATCGACACTAACGCTAGGCTGTATAGAACTGTCCCCATTCTGCTTCATAGCAGGATACATAGCCGACAAAGGTGGCTTCACCAGATGCCTCCGATTCGGCCGGTACACAGCACCATCTGCATGGTGTACACACAACATACGAATGCACATCGTGCTTCCCAGATACCACTGCAGGGATCCACCTCCCATTACCAGTCTGTACTCTAACAGCATCGCTAATTTCTAAAGGACAGAGCGGTTGTGCAGACTGGTCATGGTACTGTTTATAGTTATGCTGGCTGTATCATGTATCCACTGCCTTACTATGGATGGATCAGGGGAGCTGGGCTTTATGCAGTAACTGCACTGACGTAGGGACAACCGACCGGAGTCGTCTCCTCATCAACAACTGTGATGGTAAATAACCCAAGCTCAATGGAGTAGTAAAGTACTCGAGTACACCAATGCAATAGTCTTTACCATCAGCTTTAGTCTTGCTGAGTATTCTCTTTACTGTCGGAACAGTGCGCTCAGCGTGACCATTAGATCTATGATAATGGGAGCTAGACGTTTGGTGCACAAACCCATACTGCTTCGCCATCCGTGCAAATTCCTGCGACGCATATTGCGGACCGTTATCCGACACACACTTCTCCGGTATTCCAAATCTGGAGAAAATGCATTTTAGCCGGTTGATGATGCAACTACTAGTCGTACTAGTCAACTTTTCGACCTCAAAGAACCGACTGTAGTAATCCACAACAACTAAATAATCACTCACTTCCCAGGTGAATAAATCACTGGCAACAACCTGCCATGGGTACTCAGGAACCTTGTGACACGTTAGGGGTTCTTTAACATTAGAGTTCCTACCAACTCAGTACCATATCTGTGATTTCGGCCGTTATTCTTGGCCAGAACACAATATCTCTTGCCCTCGAGAGACATTTCTCTACTCCCATGTGTCCTGCATGTATATTCTCTAGAAACCGTGTACGCAGTTCACTAGGAATATACATCTAATGACATTTCATGATAATGCCCTCAAGAATGGTCAGCTCATCCCGAATATTTATCCCGAATATTTATATATATTAGCTTATCCCGAATAATTCCAAAGCTCGACGACAGACGGGGAACAATCTTTCCTTAACGAGGCCATCCTGTCATAATACCCATAATACACTGCACCAACAACTCGCACTGTGCATCTGCAGCAATAGCAGCTTTTACTTCCTGCAATCTTACATCACTGATGAGCAGATATGACAGAACCGTGTGGACATGTACCTCTAGCTTATTCGAAAACTCTGGGTATGTATTCGACACAAAATTACGTGATAACGTGTCAGCCACCGGAATCTCCGTTCCTCTTACATACTTCAACACAATGGCATACTTCTGCAACTGTAATAACATGCGTTGCAATCGTGGCGGTGCAACATGCAAACGCTTGCTAAAGATAGCCGTCAACGGTTTGTGATCCGTCTCTACCACTGTTTGCTTTCCGTACACATACTGGTGAAACCTTTTACAGCCAAACCGTATTGAATAAGCTCTTTCTCTATCTGAGCATAACCAACTTCCGTGGTAGGGAGAGACTTAATTAGATGCATACTCCACAGGGCGTCCCTCCTGTAGAACTACTGCGCCCAGGCCATATTTTGATGCATCGACTTGTAGACAGGTATCTTTCGAGGGGTCAAAATATGCCAACACAGGACTCTGTGTGAGGATCTCTTTCACTTTCTGAAATTCATCATGCTGGGCATCATTCCATATAAAAACTGCATCCTTGGCCATCAATTGCCTTAAGGGCTTCGTGATCTCAGCTAGATTTGGTGAGAACTTCGATTGGTAAGTGATCATTCCTAACAGAGTAGCTAATTCTGCTTTGTTCCCTGGGGCCTGCATACCGCATAGATCCTGTATCTTGCTTGGATCAGGCTTGACCCCCTCTGCTGTCAACAGGTGTCCAAAGAAAGGGACTTCAGTGGCTCTGACCACCAGCTTATCCTTATTAAGCTTTATTCCTCTTTCCGAACAACGCTTCAACAGACTCCTTTTATTATAGGTATATATACGATTATATACGATTATACTAGGTATTTATTAGCTCTTGTATATATATACCGCTTCGTTAACCTGAGATACTTGATCTGGTTACTATTTTGTGTCAGATCAATCTAGCTGCACATTACAGCTTTTATATTGAGCCATCGACGTCACAGCAGTTTCAATTAAATCAGCACTTGGCACGGCCCACCTTACCTTCCACATTACTTAGAAAGCACGTCTCAGCAACCCAGGCCACAGTAATTGTTCTTACATCATGCCTTACGCTCACACCATAGGCGCCCACACAGCCATCCACAGCACACTAATCCAGGCAACTGGGACCATCCCGTGAGAACTCATATTACCAGCCCTCGAGGCTTCAACATCCATACAAATAAGCACAATGAAAATAACCCTCGTTACAGTAATCCTCAATACAATAACCCTTATGTCAGAGACCCTCAATACAATAACCCTTACGCCAGAGACCTTCAATACAATATTACCATGACGTCAGTTACCTTAGTATCATTACAGAGACCCTGACTACAGTTACCTTCACTACAGTTACCCTCACTACGGTCACCATCACTACAGTTACCATCACATCAGTTACCCGCAGTACATGCAGTTACCCTCACTACAGTTAACTTCACTACAGTTACCCGCAGTACAGTTACCCTCACTACAGTTACCCTCACGTCAGTTACCCTCACGTCAGTTACGCTGAGAGGATCTCTGTCCCCCAGGGTACTGCCGGAACGTACCCTGGGTACGGTCCGGTATACCGGAACGTACCCTGGTACTATCTAATATGCCGGACCGTACCTCGCCTACTCCACTAACGAGTCTAGGGAGTCGCCTACGCCTACTCCCTAACCATAACCCTAACCCTAACCATATCAGATAGTCACTGGACGTTCCAGTATACCGGACCGTACCCAGGGTACGTTCCGGCAGTACCCTGGGGGACATAGACCCTATGAGCGTCAGGCACCCCTCACGTCAGCCATCTTATAAGCAGCCAACGCCACACTACCACGTAATAACCGTCCGCATCTCAGCACCATACGCTACAGAAACCCATAACAGCAGCCTGCACCGTAGCAGCCTGCGTCATAGCCTCTAGCGCCACAGCAAGCACGCGGCGCAGTAGGACACGAAGGGCCGTTGTCGTATAATGGCGTATAATATGTACCCGATGTAACTATCTGATATGGTTAGGGTTAGGGTTGGGGTGTTAGGGTTAGGGTTAGGATGAGGGTTAGGGTTAGGGTTAGGGAGTAGGCGTAGGCGTAGGCGACATATTCGCCGACACCTCGGGTACTACATATACGACAACGACCCCTTCAGCCGCAGTAGGTGGCAGGCACATATGGGCTGCCTGCCCACGCTTTAGCAGCCCACGCAACAGCAAGCAAGCACGCGGCGCAGTAGATGGCAGGCACATGGGCTGCCTGCCCACGCTTAGCAGACAAAGGCAACAGCAAGCAAGCACGCGCCTCAGCTAGAATCGATAGGTCCCCTCAACATGCTAAACGCCTTGCCAGTGGAAAGCGAAAACGGTCAGCTGAAATCGATTGACAGAGCATTTCTAGCAATAGATTCGCCATATATAATAGTGTACAGTGGCGAGATATTGACAAATATACTCCGTTTGTGTAGCGTCACAACACATCACCTATCCTATATACCACTATACTCGGAGTACTTCCTGCATTGTTTGGGTAGCGCTAACCCCGTGTATAGCCATCGAGTGTGAAGGAGCGCAAGCGGTCACGAAGCGTTGCTACGCAGCCATTCGCATTTCATACAAAGAGATCCATTGCTACGCGGTGAAAGTTCTGGGTTATGGAGAGCGACACTGATACTTTAGCCGGTATCTCGTTGCCCACTGTAGTCACTAGGTTTTATTAAAGTTCATTTTGGGATGGATTACAGTTTACGTTAATCCTTAAAATAATGTGCAAATTGCATAATACTTAGAGAAAAAACATACATTAAATGTGTATATATGTAATATATAATATATATATATAAATAAATAAATAAATAAATAAATAATAATAAATAAATAAATAATAAATAAATAAATAAACTATATATATATATATATATATATATAGTATATATCGCGTGTACATTTACAATATACATTATGCCATATACAAAAAAATTTACCATCGAAATATTGCATTCTATTCACTACATGTCGATTTCTTTAACAATAACATTCGTAGTTGTCAAACATAAAGCGCGTAGGCCAAACCAGCTTGAAACGTGCCTTTTCTCATGCACGCAGTGTTTCTGTATGTTTTGCTCAGCTGTGTGCTGTGTCGGGTGGCGTGTGTGCGCTTGCTCGCCGAGCAGAACGCGAAACGCTGGAAAACAAAATTTCCCGTTTTGCTCGCGTGTGTGCACTAGGCTTAGTTTGGACGTGGTTACGTTAAGTTTAGACGTGGTTTCGCACGGAAAGTCTGATACTTTGTTCATATAGTGTTTTAGAAATACGCGTTTAGTAGTCTAATGACTAGTTTAAGACGGTATTCAGTATAATGTAGTATTCAGATAAGAAAGTGCGGTTTCTTAACGTCTTTATATAATTGAAACATGGTAAAATTGGTGTATATATGTACGCACTAGTACAGTGAGTGTAGGATATATGACATTACCAAAGCTTAAGCTAAATATCGCAATTGCAAAGGTTGTCGAAAAATATCTAGCATACGTGCATTGCATTGCGCACGCGCGTGTGTGTGCGTGTGCGTATGCGTGTTTGTATGTATACATGCTGAGGGAGAGAGTGAGAGTGAGAGTGAGTGCGAGAGCGAGAGCGAGCGAGCGAGAGAGAGAGAGAGAGAGAGAGAGAGAGAGAGAGAGAGATAACAAAAAAGCGTCGGGAGGTTGGAGAGCGGACAGGTAGCGAGGTGGTTGGATAGATCGATAGATAGCATTTGCGTCCACACCTAGAGTGAAGCAAATCTACTGACACATACAAAAGTGCGTAGGCCCTTCAAGCACGCCCACGTACACGCAAAGGTCGTCTATGACGTACCACTGAATGACAAGTTTTGTGAACTGAATTCGTTTACCATTGTTGCGAATGCGTTCTCACACGTCACCAGCCCACGTGACAGTAGCCACGCTAACAGCACGCGATTTCATAGAAAGAGTGATAAATTAAGAGATGATTCATTCTGTTTTATATTGCATTCATTGTTTTTAACAGAACAAGGCTTACAATCACAATGTTAAAGTATGATATACGACGCGATGATTAAGGTAGCTTTACTCAAAACTCTCTTGTCTCAATGAGGTGAAACCCAATGGACGTATTACATGAACGTACTGTGTACAAGAATGTATTACTTCTTCTGTTAGTCCTGTCACGCCTATAGCTCATAGTAACATATAACTCTGACTGGTTTAATCCGTACATCTGCAGCATCGTTACAGAGTTTTCTATACGTTTGTCATTTACTTAATAAATATATTGCGGTCGATATTGATCAAACAGCGTTATTATTCATGCAAGTTATAGAATAGGACTATACAGATATACTTTACTATACCCTATATAATATAATATCTTATGTATCCTATACGCCTAGGCATTATTTCTGCTACAATTGCATTACATTCTACATTCACACAATAATGGCCATCGAGCGATCGAGACGAAATGTTTATCTAAATTTCAGAATGAAATACTACTTTTTCCCCGAATAAAATATTCATCGAAGCCAATACTGTTATCCACGTCAACTCTGATTCGCACTTGATTCCATCGTTTGGGGGTCTTATATGAATAATAATCAGCGAGGCGCCGGTCTATTTTGTCTTCTTTCAGCATCACGGGAAGGAAAACTGTCGACCCCAGCGCTAGTCGGCATCGCGATCGGCTCGTCGGTGCTGCTCGCCGTCATGGTCGCCATGATGTACGTTTGCTATCGGCGGCGCTACAACGGCACCAAGCTGTCATCTGCCATCAAAAAAACGCTGCGGGAACCAGCTCCCGGCAGCCTCATGGCCTCACCGACGGGCATCAAGACAATTCACGTCGTCACGAAGAAGAGTCCAAGTCCGACGCAGCCGCAGAAGGAGTTCCCGCAGCTAGAGATATCGAGAAAGTTCAGCGGCACGTCGAAGAGCCCGAGTCCGGGCGACGTCGGCGCCAAATCTCTCAGCCCGAATTTCCACGTCGAGAACGAGGAGCGAGTGTGCAGCAAGCTGTCGCCGTCGAGCGACGGCAGCATCAAGGAGAGCGACGAGACGAGGGTGACGCTGACGAACAAGGACGGCAAGCTGGGCGACCTGCACTTCATGCTGCGCTACAACTTCGAGAAGGGCGCCTTTCTCGTGACGGTGTTGCGAGCCGTGGATCTGCCGGCGAAGGACACCAACACGGGCAGCTCCGATCCCTACGTGAAGCTGCAGCTGCTGCCCGAGAAGCAGCACAAGGTGAAGACGCGCGTGCTGCGCAAGACGACGAATCCCGTTTACAACGAAGAGTTCACCTTCTACGGGCTCACGTACAACCAGCTGCAGACGATCACCCTTCACTTCGTCATCCTCAGCTTTGACAGGTGAGTGGGTGTGTGTGTGTGTGTTTGTGTGTGTGTGTGTGTGTGTGTGTGTGTGTGTGTGTGTGTGTGTGTGTGTGTGTGTGTGTGTGTGTGTGTGTG
>NW_014577080.1:106224-109782 GCF_000485595.1 Priapulus caudatus
TGCGTGTGTGTGTGCGTGCGTGCGTGCTTGCGTGTGTGTGTGCGTGCGTGTGTGTGTGCGCGCTTGCGCATGCGTCCGGATTGTTACTCATGCATATATAGGCGTGGGGGGGGGGGAGATTCCCCACAGGTCCCTTTTCTCAAACCTTCACATGACAGTGACGAATTATTTCTACCATATCGATATTGATATTACTCAGAGTGATTATTTAAAACCAAGGTTCACGTTGAATGATCAGATAGACGGATGGACAAATGGACGGACAAACGAGCAATAGGCGGATCGACAGTCAGATGTACAAAGAGCGACTGCTCAGGGTCCATATGCTGCGCTTATGGCACATGAAAAGCGCTCTACTGGGTATAATTGTGAGCTAACTGGTATAACTGTTAGATTATTGCTGTTCCCTGCCGTACTGCTACACTCGCCTTGCCATCACGTGCGGCTTGCCTGACTGCGTACCGAGTCAGGGCGTCTCGGATTTGCGTCAGCTATATGATAGTTGTTTTTGGTGAATCACGACAAGAAAGCGGGAAAAGCATGCTGCGTGTCACCGGCGTTTCACAACGTCGGGGGGTGTTACGTGTCGTTAAGAAAGCTTCGTGGTGTCAACAAAGATATCATAAGACCAGTCATCTACAGGTTACGTGAAAACCACGAGCATATCATACCTACGTTATCGAAAAATAAATGGAGCGACGTTTATCCGAACCATAAAGCTTGTGTTACAATTATTTAAGAACTCGGCGGGCGGAAAGTGAAAGCCAACACTGATATATAGTGATAAAATCCGCATGCTGATTTGTACAATTTCATAATAAACGTGCTGTTGCTTTCTCGGCCGTAGCATGGCTGAAAGCCTAAAAATCTAATGGAAGCGAATGCAGTCATGTATCGGTGGTAAACTTTATTTTTGCAGTCACGTGTAACTGAAGAAGAACTAACAATCGTAAAGCTTTTTGATACGTACTAGCAGTTTATCACTGCAACCCAATTTGATGTCATATCATCAGGAGTGTATAATAGAGCCTCCTAGTGTATATTATAGACTCCCGATATCATATATGACTAGTTCTTCTGCCACGCTGTCTCCGTATTACTCCATCCCACCTCTGTGTCGGCGACCGAACCAGATGTATACAACCTATGAGGTAGCCCTCGTACGTGGTCGTGACGGCGAGACAAACATCATCGAGCATTGATTATACGCGGAGTTTTGCATTTTCTCTTCAGATCCGTTGTCAAAGCAGAGGAGAACTATTGGTGTCACTTTGTTACCAGCCGGCAGCAAACCGTTTGACAGTGGTTGTGCTGAAGGCACGCAACCTGCCCAAGATGGACATGGCGGGGCTGTGTGGTGAGCAAGCAATCTATATTTCTAACGCTTGCACAATATACATTTCAAACTATGTAGGCAACGATAACGCTCGATAAGTTCCAAACTAATATCTACATCGTAAAACTCAAGCATGTCGCTACAAGTGTTTCAGCGTTTAATTAAACACACTTCGACTACTACAACGTCGTCCATTTTCCCCAGTTGTATTAAAATTCAGAAGACTCGTGTAATAAAACTTTTACTTTTTTGTATATACGTAGATTAGCAGCGCGCTCGCTATATTCTTTAGTCATTCATCATTAGCTGCAAGAGAATTCATTTCCATCAGGATTAACATTGCCGATATTCAGCGCTGCGCCGTCGGCTCGGCGATCAATTCCATGCCGAGCGTGTTGCCATGACAACCATTTACACATTTTACTCAATGAAAACGGGATTGCAGCGCGCGCGCGTAATATCGGGAGGCAATATTTAACGCTTGCGCAATATATCTATATGTATTAAACATCAATGAATATTAGGCGAGGCGAATGTTAAGTGTTTTTCGGTCTTAGAAAAGATGCACCCGTGTTTGTATGGCATCCTTCTATACATGAATATCAATAGAGTGAATGCCTGGCCAGTTTCTGATCTTAATATTTTATCTTATCTTTAATATAGTAACTAGACATAGTACTTTACGCAAGATTCACTAAGTGTTAGAGTAGTGATATATGATAGCAGGAGTGAATAATAATAGGTTATCTATTATTATTCACTCCTGATGATAGTATAACGACGAAGTTACACATTACAACGCGTAATAGTTGACGTTCTAATATTTTTGTGAGTAGAAGTAAATTTTATCGAATGCAGCAAGATGGGACATTTATAATATTATGGGATTCACGAATGCCACATAGCGCCGTGCCATCAAACAATAAGCTAGTCGACTCTACATGGGGTAGTGCAGCGTACATGCGCATCGTAGAGTCAGTTCGTGCCTTTCTTTCACGCGTTCCCAATGTAATTATGTCTTTATTCACGTCATCCTTGCATCTTCACGCCATGGTGGTTTTGTCATTGTATTCAGACGCATCTATCTATTCAGACGCATTACGGCTATGTATTTTGATTCATCCTGCCACGCTGTAGGCGTGTGTGCGCGCGCACGTGTTTGTGTTTGTGTTTGTGTGTGTGTGTGTTCGCGTTGTGGTGTGTGTGTGTGTGTGTGCTGTGGGTGTGTGTGCGTGAGTGTGTGTGCGCGCGCACGTGTGTGTATGTGTCTGCGCGCGTGCTTGTGTGTGTGCCGTGCGCCGCGCGTTTGTGTGGCGCGTGCGTGTTGTGCGTGCGTGCGTGCTTGGCGTGTGCTATGTGCGTGCGTGCATGCGTGCGTGCGTGTGTGTTGCGCGCTTGCGCATGCTCGCATTGTTACCATGCCATATATAGGCGTGGGCGGGAGATTCTCCCACAGTTCCTTTTTCTCAAAACCTTCACATGGACAGTGACGAATTATTTTTACCATAGTCGCCAATGATATTACTCAGAGGATTATTTAAAACAAGGTTCACGCTTAATGATCAGATAGACGCATGCGACAAATGACGGACAAAACGAGCCAATAGGCGCATCAACAGTCAGGATGCTGCCAGAAGAGCGAATGCTCCGAGGCGTCCATACTGGCTGCGGTTCTATGGCACATGAAAGGCGCTACTACTGGGTATAATTGTGCAGCTAACGTGGTATAACTGTTAGATTTATGCTGTTCCATGCCGTACTGCCCTACACTCCGCCTGGCCATCACGTGCGGCTTGCCTGACTGCGTACCGAGGTCACGGCGTCTCGGATTTGCGTCAGCTTATGGATAGTTGTTTTATGTGAATCACACAAGAAAGCGGGAAAAGCATGCGGCTGTCACCGGCCGTTCACAACGTCGGGCGTGTACGTGTCGCTAAGAAAGTTCGTGCGTGTCAACAAAGATATCATAAGACCAGTCATCTACAGTTGTGAAAACCACGCAGCGATATCATACTACGTTATCGAAAAATAAATGCGACGACGTTTATCCGAACCATAAAGCTGTGTTACAATTATTAAGAATCGGCGCGGGCGGAAAAGTGAAAGCCAACACTGATATATAGAGATAAAAGTCCGCATGCTGATTTGTACAATTTCATAATAAACGCTGCCTGTTCTTTCTCGGCCGTAGCATGCCCGCTGAAAAGCTAAAAATCTCAATA
>NW_014577080.1:110506-118588 GCF_000485595.1 Priapulus caudatus
CTATCTATCTATCTATCTATCTATCTATCTATCTATCTATCTATCTATCTAGCTGTCTATCTATCTGCCTGCCTGTCTGCCTGCCTGTCTGCCTGCCTGTCTGCCTGCCTGTCTGCCTGCCTGTCTGCCTGCCTGCCTGAATGTCAAAGCTATACACAAATATTGGTACATGTACGCAAGATATAGAAGCTCTACCACCAGGTGACGCCACGTTGCACAAGTGATCGCTGTCAACGCACTCGCAATACAAAATTCGCCATAACTACATGGACATGCATGGCAAATTTCATACTTGTTTCGTGTTTCGTAATTACATACGCGTACGAGAAGTATGACCAACGAAGCTGAGTGACTAAAACGATCGCGCGGGCCTCTCTCCCTCGATCGACGAGTGAAATGGCGTCTCCTCCTCCTTTGCAGACCCGTACGTGAAGATCTACCTTCTCTACAACGGCCAGCGCATCGCCAAGAAGAAGACGCACGTGAAGAAGCGCACGCTGAACCCCGTGTTCAACGAGTCGTTCCTCTTCGACGTTCCGAACGAAGGCCTGGAGAACCTCAGTCTGGAGATGCTTGTACTCGACTGGGACCGAGTCACCACCAACGAGGTCATCGGCCGTCTAGAGGTTGGCGCCAAGTCAACCGGCAACGCCCTGCGACACTGGAACGAGGTCTGCAACTCGCCGCGCAGGCAGATTGCCGAGTGGCACAGACTGAAGGACTAGGAGCAGCTTGTAGGGGGACCCCGCTCTGGTTTTGTAGAACCAGCAGAATCAATAGAGTTATATAGGCTTCACTCCGGTGGGAACATGTAAGATGTAACAACGTCTCATGTCTTGCGCGTCCCAGTCGTTATGCATTCAATCGCTAATTAGTTCTAACCACTGAATTCGGCCTTTCCAATGTAGGACGACTCTTTAATCATACCACCTATGAAATACACATTTGTGTTTATTGTAATTAGGCAGAACTGGCAAGGGGTCTATAGTCAGGTAAAAAAAAAGAGTCATGGCATAATAGGAACGCCTGGCGGGTTAAAATAGGCAGTTGTACACTGTTTAATATGATCATATTACTAGAAACCGTCAACATTAAGGCAACGTCTACCACTTAATAGTGCACTCTGCCAGTATAATGCATTTGTCTCTAAATGTCATTGCAATGCATCTTCACTCAGTGGAAATGAACGTCCTCCTCCTACTACTACTCGTGCTCTAATACATTTATTAAAACAAATTAATAATTGCAAAACCCAGAATACACGCAGCGCACACACGTGAGCGCCACAGACACGCGCCGTGTAGGGGAAAGCAGGCAGACGTGGTATTGACAACACGCATGCGCAGTATCGACATTACGCTTGAGGGCGGGGCGTAAAACGCGTGTGCGGTATTCAGTATACACAAACAACGTGGCAGATGTTGTTACCTCAGGGCCGTAGCATGCTTGCTGGTGGGGTGGGGTTGGTGCAAGGAGGCACTTATTCTCCAAACAAATATGAATAACATTACATATAATCAATGGCCACTGGTCGACTGCCCGAAACACAAACCGCGTGGCTTCAAGTGCGTGGTTCCACCCCTCCCAGGCAAAATGAGTTAGCCACGCCCCGGTATCTAATATAAGATGCCAAGAAATAACGTACCACGCGTGTATTAAAGTCGCCCACACGTGTAAAACGACGCAAATGAACCGGTACATGCGTCTGTACTGAGCTCAGAATGGTAACAATCTGCTAGCGAACACGCCATATAGCTATACTCGCAGGGAGCAACAGTATTTTGTGTTTCAGTATTAGTATATACGTGGCAACATAGACACGCATTGTTGTTTGTGCGATGTTTAAGCGATGTAATTAAATCAAATATTCTGCTCTGTTGGTTATCTAACCTCGGGCTCATAGTATAAAGCTCACTCACGATGGTCGTGTATATCGGTGATGTCGTAGTACGGGTGTAACCAGGAGTAAGATATTATAGATTAGATCTAATCTATATTATCAGGAGCGTATAATGACAAATATTTGTCATTATACGCTCCTGATATTATCTTACTCCTGGTTTAACTAGTAACCTTAGCAAAACAGGCACTATACTACGCAATATGCCCATGTAGATTCCTGCCGAAGCAGAAGTTTGATATCAACCAGAACGTAACGAATAAGACCATGTGGTGGTCGTGCTGGTTCTAGTCATTGCTGGTAAGTTTCTCCAGGACATCTCCTAACGCTGATAGGGTCTATGTCCCCCAAGGTACTGCCGGAACGTACCCTGGTACTAAATACTACTATCTAATATGCCGGACCGTACCTCGCCTACTCCACTAACGAGTCTAGGGAGTCGCCTACGCCTACTCCCTAACCCTAACCCTAACCCTAACTCTAACCCTAACCCTAACCATATTAGATAGTTACCAGGGTACGTTCCAGTATACAGGACCGTACCCAGGGTACGTTCCGGCAGTACCCTGGGGGACATAGACGCTATGAGCTCTACTAACCTGTTAGGGCGATATGATTACGTTTAAAGGTACTCCAGGAGGTACGAAAGACATCACTTTGTGAATGATATAGGAAGCACGTAGATTGAATATCCTAAATTCCTGCTATAGGAACGTAGAGCGGCGGTATTTAGCTGAAATCTGTCACCACATTTCATCGGTGCGTACACGTGATGTGTTAGTGTCGTGATGTCCCGGTGTTGTGCGCGTGTAACCAGCTTCCCATTGACACCGAAACCCCCCCCCCAGATTTAGCAGAAATGCGTTTCGGTTTACGAACACAAAACTTATCATGGCATCACTAATTTCGTACGTTGCATAGTTCACGTATTAATTATAACGTCAATAATATTTCGAGATATTTCGAAAGCAAGCGTAGTTAACGCTCAAGATCATGCCGAGGTCATGAATGCGTACAAACAATGTCTATAACGAACACTTCTCTGATTAGAGTAGATTAGATTAGATTAGAATAGATTAGATTAGTTGAAGAGTGTAGAAGCAGGTTTCAGCCAAACTCCGCTTTAAATAAAGAACGGGAGGTCAAGTACGAATAGATGCGTATACGTCTAATCCTGAACGTGTTCCTGTATGGCACCGTGTTGAATGTAAACGAGCTACATAGGAGTAATGTCTACTATATCGTATATACCCGTTGACCATCCGCACGAGAATTCATCCTAAAGGTCAACATTGTGTTAGCACACTCCCTGCACAGGCTGATATATTCTATTATAGATCCGATGATAAGGTTGTTCCAGACAGAACTTTCCTTATTTGAACAGCAGAGAACATCGCACCCTAAAAATACTCCCCTCGCCACCATCATCGCCACTTAAACACATCACTCAATATATATCCATAACACGTATGCTCGGAAAGTCATGCGTAGACGACTTTACAGCGCAGATGTGTGCGATAATGCACCGCGGTCTATTTGCGTAAAATGAGGCATAGACCTGGGAAATGGCGGTGGAAGTGACTCGTATAGTGAGCGAATCGAGTGAAAGAGAGAGAGAGAAAGTCTGCTTGTTCTGTAAATATGCCAATATAGGAACCTTGCGCGTGTAATGGGCGTCGCAAATATTCCAGTAAAGATTCTAGAATTCTTTGAGCGAGTTGTGTAATAACGATTAAAAAAAAATGATAGAATGTTATCATAGAAATCCATGCTAGAATAACACCTCTTTATTTTAAATGCATAATCTTTGCAAAATGTGATTTTTCTCAAGAGATATTGCGCATGCGCGAGCAAAGTTTCAGACGTACAGTTCGGACTAAAAAAACTGTATAAGGTAGCTTGCTATAGGAGAGAGGGGCAAGAGACCGAGGAAAGGCGGCAGGGAAGATAGCTGAGGAGGGGTAGAATAAGAATTAGTCTGAGCGATGGACAGGGGAGAGAAGGGAAAGTACGGGAGGGGGTGAAGTAGAAGTTTTGCACCTTACAGGATAGGGCGCTCTCCTAATCATAAACACAGGCGTACTGATAACAATTAATTTTAAAAATCTATGCTGAGATACCCCCTAACCATATTAAATGCATATTTATCAAAAAATATAGCTCCGTTGGTAAGATATTATACATGCGTCAACACACTAACGTACACAGATTATGTACTGACTGGCATATGCAGAGGGCACCTTACATTAAAGGTCTTCTTCCTATGTCTTAAGTGATGTCTACTGATACAATGTTATCATATAAATCCATGCTGGGATAACACCTCTACATTTTAAATGCATAATCTTTGCAAAATTTGATTTTTCTCGGGAGTCATTGCGCATGCGTGAACACCGTTTCAAATACAGTTCGAACTAAAGAAAACTGCATAATATAGCTTGCTATGGGAGAGAGGGGTAAGAGACCGAGAAAAGGCGACAGGGAAGATAGCTGAGAAGGGGTAGAAGAAGAATTAGGCTGAGCGATGGACAGGGGAGCCAAGGGGAAGTACGGGAGGGGGTGAAGCAGCCGTTTTGCACCCTAACGGATAGGGCGCTCTCCTAATCATAAACACAGGCGTACTGATAACAATTAATTACAAAAATCTATGCTGAGATAACCCCTAACCATATTAAATGCATATTTATAAAATAATATAGCTCAGGTGGTAAGATATTGTACATGCGTCAACACATTAACGTACACAGATTATGTACTGACTGGCATATGCAGAAGGCACCTTACATTAAAGGGCTTCTTCCTATGTATTAAGTGATGTCTACTGATAGAATGTTATCATATAAATCCATGCTGCGATAACACCTCTACATTTTAAAGACATAATCTTTGCAAAATTTGATTTTTCTCGGGAGTCATTGCGCATGCGCGAACACCGTTTCAAATACAATTCGGACTAAAAAAACTGCATAATATAGCTTGCTATGGGAGAGAGGGGTAAGAGACCGAGGAAAGGCGACAGGGAAGATAGCTAAAAAGGGGTAGAAGAAGAATTAGGCTGAGCGATGGACAGGGGAGCCAAGGGGAAGTACGGGAGGGGGTGAAGCAGCCGTTTTGCGCCCTAACGGATAGGGCGCTCCCCTAATCATAAACACAGGCGTACTGATAACAATTAATTACAAAAATCTATGCTGAGATACCCCCTAACCATATTAAATGCATATTTATCAAAAAATATAGCTCAGGTGGTAAGATATTGTACATGCATCAACACACTAACGTACACAGATTATGGACTTACTGGCATATGCAGAAGGCACCTTACATAAAAGGTCTTCTTCCTATGTCTTAAGTGATGTCTATTGATAGAATGTTATCATATAAATCCATGCTGGGATAACACCTCTACATTTTAAATGCATAATCTTTGCAAATTTGATTTTTCTCGGGAGTCATTGCGCATGCGCGAACACCGTTTCAAATACAATTCGGACTAAAAAAAACTGCATAATATAGCTTGCTATGGGAGAGAAAGGTAAGAGACCAAGGAAAGGCGTCAGGAAAGATAGCTGAGGAGGAGTAGAAGAAGAATTAGGCTGAGCGATGGACAGGGGAGCCAAGGGAAAGTACGGGAGGGGGTGAATCAGCCGTTTTGCACCCTAACGGATAGGGCGCTCTCCTAATCATAAACACAGGCGTACTGATAACAATTAATTTAAAAAATCTATGCTGAGATACCCCCTAACCATATTAAATGCATATTTATCAAAAAATATAGCTCCGTTGGTAAGATATTGTACATGCGTCAACACACTAACGTACACAGATTATGAGTGTGTGTGTGTGCGTGCGTGTGTGTGCGGGCATGCGTGCGCGAGTGTTAGTGTGTGCGACAGTCGACAGATAGTGAGTATGAACTTGTCATCCCCAACCTCGCGGGTGTGCGTGCGTGCGTGCGTGCGTGCGCGCGTGTGTGCGTGCGCGCGTGCGCGTGCCTTGTATTCACGTATTCCATAGAGTTGTCGGTAACGTCAACGAAGCTATATTTAGACAACTGTATAGATTAGTGCATCTTCCAACTATATTATCAGAATTGCGTAATAGCGAAGTGTTCGACAAGTGAATATAATTCTTATTGCGCTCTACTGATATTGTCCCAGCAGACAAATCGTAACACTGAACAAAGCCATCTGGTTGCAGCTCTTTCTTTGTGTATACTGTTCGCCGCGTAAAACCCAAATTCATACTCACTGAAAGTGTCGAGTAATGTGTTTAATGTGCATAAAATTCTCAAGACTTAATTTCCGCAAGTTAGATTAATGTGTGTGGCGACAATGCTGACCACTGCTGCATCTGGGAAAATGTAATAGCAAGAGTGGGGCCGTCGTAGAAGCACGATTTCACAAAGACATCTCTGATTGTATTACGCGGTCACCTAGCGGTGGTAGGAAAATATTAATTTAGTTGATTTTAGTCTTGGAACGCAATTTCAGCTTTTTTGCAAGCGTTTCCGTGAAGATTGTTACTAATGATACCCATGTTATTGTTACTATTCTTACTGACTATTTCCTTACGCTGTTACTTGGTTATTTCCTCATATCATTCGCATGGACGTGTGGCGGCAAGTCGATCATTTACGAGAACACTGGTAAATGTACGACGCTGATCAGTTTGAGGCAGTTCGCGACTTAGCAGGGTTGTTGGGATACCGTCAATGATGTTATTCGTATAGCTGGCCGCGCTGCAAATATGCTCCAAATCATCACCGAACTATTAATGACCTAAATTCGGTTACAGGTACACATAACCACGCTGGAAAAAAATACATAAGGAAAGAGCTCCCATCTGTTGTTGTAACAAATACATATATAATTGATGTACAGTAATTATTATTATATAAACTGTATATATGGAAAACATTGTAATCAGTCGTTGTCAACTGTTGTACAAAGGAAAGCGAACAAAATAATGGTGTTCTAAATCTGATAACGGCGCTAATAGAACCGAATGTTAAGGTAACTCATATAAAAGATATAGATACTATTACGGAATTGTTAAAAAAATATGAGATTAAAAGACGTTGCAGCATGCGTGTGTATAGTGTATGAAAACGAAATCAAACAACTACTTAATTCCATATATAAGAACGAGCTGCACAATGGAAGGCGTCGGCATTGACTCGTATAGCACGTATTATATGTGAGATCATCAATGTAGTTATTACGTCCGATCAAAATGGGTGATATATAGTTCCCTTGGAATGCTCTAGCGGATGGGCCTAAATGTAAAACGCTACAATGGTAGGCGAGTTGTTTCACTGTAGATTACTAATTAAATACGTACGCAAACATAAATCTACTTACGAACAAATTTCTTTTTTCGGAAAGACGGTTGTGACACTCAAACCGATTGCAAATTGAAAGCGATGGAGGTTATTGTCAGTGAACATGAATATAGTTTGCAACACGAAACTCATAACGAACAATGTTAATGAACGTCATCGAATGAGGAAATAACGAGTAAAAGCGACGATGTCACACGTTAGTATCGCCTGCTTGTTTTCATTGTGTTGTTCATTTTCTAAATTTTCCTAACTACGCACGGCAGCTGATTGCAATATGATGCCACGGCAACGACTTGTGAAGGCATTTTACGCGCTGATACATGTGATCCGATAGATGGCGCTATGACCGGTGGCCGTTTAGCGCGGCCAGTTTCTACCATAGATATCATCAGGAGTAGATAATAGAAGAGAAATTTTCTATTATCTACTCCTGATATCATGTATACACTAGTATGGTATCTAGTGTTACTACTAGGGCGATATCATTTCACTGCATGACTTACCTATCCACATGAGACGTTTCTGCTGTCATATATTTCACCACGGTCATCGAAAAGTATCTTGAGCACCTATCGCAAAAAATTCTACGTACTTACATCATGGTAAAAATGCTCGATTATCACGATACAGACAGTGGGGGTGAAGTAGCCGTTTTGCACCATACAGGCTAGGGCGCTCTCCTAACACATAAACACATGTGTACTGATAGCAATTAATTACATAAATCTATGCTACCAGATACTCCCCTAAGACTTAGGTAAAATGCAGCCATTCATCCAAAATACATCTCCTCTGGCAATATATTGCGGCATGCGTCAACACAGTAACGTAACCACATTAT
>NW_014577080.1:118902-120097 GCF_000485595.1 Priapulus caudatus
TGTAGGCCCGGGCCTACAGTGCTACATACTGGCTACGCCCCCTGGCGGCAGAAGTAGAATTAGGCTGAGCGATGGACAGGGGAGAGAAGGGGATGTACGGGAGGGGTGACGTAGCCGTTTTGCACCCTGCAGGCTAGGGCGCTCTGCTAATTATAAACACAGGTGTACTGATAACAATTAAATACATAAATCGATGCTGAGATCCCCCTAACTATATTAAATGCATATTCATAAAAAAATATAGCTCTTCTGGTAAGATATTGTGCAAGCGTCAACACGCAAACGTAGCCAGATTATGTACTGACTGGCATATGCAGAGGGCACCTTACATGCAAGGTCTTCTTCCTATGGTTAAGGGATGTCTACTGACATAATGTTATTATATTAATCCATGCTAGAATAACACCTCTTTATTTTAAATGCATAATCTTTGCAAAATGTGATTTTTCTTGGGCGATATTGCGCATGCGCGAGCACCGGTTCAGACGTACAGTTCGGACTAAAGAAAACTGCATAATATAGTTTGCTGTGAGCGAGAGGGGTAAAAGACTGAGGAAAAGCGACAGGGAAGATAGCCGAGGGGCGGCAGAAGTAGAATTAGGCTGAGCGATGGACAGGGGAGAGAAGGGGATGTACGGGAGGGGTGACGTAACCGTTTTGCACCCTGCAGGCTAGGGCGCTCTGCTAATTATAAACACAGGTGTACTGATAACAATTAAATACATAAATCGATGCTGAGATACCCCTAACTATATTAAATGCATATTCATAAAAAAATATAGCTCCTCTGGTAAGATATTGTGCATGCATAAACACACTAACGAAACCAGATTATGTACTGACTGGCATATGCAGAGGGCACCTTACATGCAAGGTCTTCTTCCTATGTCTTAAGTGATGTCTACTGATAGAATGTTATCATAGAAATCCATGCTAGGATAACTCCTCTACATTTTAAATGCATAATCTTTGCAAAATGTGATTTTTCTCAAGAGATATTGCGCATGCGCGAGCAAAGTTTCAGACGTACAGTTCGGACTAAAAAAACTGCATAAGGTAGCTTGCTATAGGAGAGAGGGGCAAGAGACCGAGGAAAGGCGGCAGGGAAGATAGCTGAGGAGGTGTAGAATAAGAATTAGTCTGAGCGATGGACAGGGGAGAGAAGGGGAAGTACGGGAGGGGGTGAAGTAGAAGT
>NW_014577080.1:120507-130801 GCF_000485595.1 Priapulus caudatus
GGATAGGGCGCTCTCCTACTCATAAACACAGGCGAAGTGATAACAATTAATTACAAAAATCTATGCTGAGATACCCCCTACCCATATTAAATGCATATTTATGAAAAAATATAGCTCCGTTGGTAAGATATTGTACATGCGTCAACACACTAACGTACACAGATTATGTACTGACTGGCATATGCAGAAGGCACCTTACATTAAAGGTCTTCTTCCTATGTATTTGATGCATAGTGATGTCTACTGATAGAATGTTATCATATAAATCCATGCTGGGATAACTCCTCTACATTTTAAATGCATAATCTTTGCAAAATGTGATTTTTCTTGGAAGATATTGCGCATGCGCAAGCACCGTATCAGGCGTACAGTTCGGACTAAAGAAAACTGCATAAGATAGCTTGCTATGGGAGAAAGGGGTAAGAGACCGAGGAAAGGGGACAGAGAAGATAGCTGAGAAGGGGTAGAAGAAGAATTAGGCTGAGCGATGGACAGGGGAGCCAAGGGGAAGTACGGGAGGGGGTGAAGCAGCCGTTTCGCACCCTAACGGATAGGGCGCTCTCCTAATCATAAACACAGGCGTACTGATAACAATTAATTACAAAAATCTATGCTGAGATACCCCCTAACCATATTAAATGCATATTTATCAAAAAATATAGCTCCGTTGGTAAGATATTATACATGCGTCAACACACTAACGTACACAGATTATGTACTGACTGGCATATGCAGAGGGCACTTTAGATAAAAGGTCTTCTTCCTATGTCTTAAGTGATGTCTACTGATAGAATGTTATAATATAAATCCATGCTAGGATAACTCCTCTACATTTTAAATGCATAATCTTTGCAAAATGTGATTTTTCTTGGGAGATATTGCGCATGCGCAAGCACCGTTTTAGGCGTACAGTTCGGACTAAAGAAAACTGCATAAGATAGCTTGCTATGGGAGAAAGGGGTAAGAGACCGAGGAAAGGCGACAGAGAAGATAACTGAGGAGGGGTAGAAGAAGAATTAGGCTGAGCGATGGACAGGGGAGCCAAGCGGAAGTACGGGAGGGGGTGAAGCAGCCGTTTTGCACCCTACAGGCTAGGGCGCTCTCTTAATCATAAACACAGGTATACTTATAACAATTAATTACAAAAATCTATGCTGAGATACTCCTTAACCATATTAAATGCATATTCATACAAAAATATAGCTTATTTGGTAAGATATTGTTCATGCGTCAATACACTAACGTACACAGATTATGTACTGACTGGAATATGCAGAGGGCACCTTACATGAAAGGTCTTCTTCCTATGTCTTAAGTGATGTCTACTGATAGAATGTTATCATAGAAACCCATGCTAGGATAACTCCTCTACAATTTAAATGCATAATTTTTGCAAAATGTGATTTTTCTCAGGAGATATTGCGCATGCGCGAGCACCGTTTCATGCGTACAGTTCGGACTAAAGAAAACTGCATAATATAGCTTGCTGTGGGAGTGAGAGGCAAGAGACTGAGGAAAAGCGGCAGGGAAGATAGCCGAGTGGCTGTAGAAGTAGAATTAGGCTGAGCGAGGGACAGGGGAGCCAAGGGGAAGTACGGGAGGGGCGAAGTAGCCGTTTTGCACCCTACAGGTTAGGGCGCTCTGCTAATTATAAACACAGGTGTACTGATAACAATTAATTAAAAAAATCTATGCTGAGATACCCCCTAACCATATTAAATGCATATTTATCAAAAAATATAGCTCCGTTGGTAAGATATTGTACATGCGTCAACACACTAACGTACACAGATTATGAACTGACTGGCATATGCAGAGGGCACCTTACATTAAAGGTCTTCTTTCTATGTCTTAAGTGATGTCTAATGATAGAATGTTATCATATAAATCCATGCTGGGATAACACCTCTACATTTTAAATGCATAATCTTTGGAAAATTAGATTTTTCTCGGGAGTCATTGCGCATGCGCGAACACCGTTTCAAATACAGTTCGAACTAAAAAAAACTGCATAATATAGCTTGCTATGGGAGAGAGGGGTAAGAGACCGAGGAAAGGCGGCAGGGAAGATAGCCGAGGGGCGGTAGAAGTAGAATTAGGCTGAGCGATGGACAGGGGAGATCGAGAAGGGAAAGTACGGGAGGGGTGAAGTAGCTATTTTGCACCCTACAGGATAGGGCGCTCTCCTAATTATAAACACAGGCGTACTGATAACAATTAATTACAAAAATCTATGCTGAGATACCCCCTAACCATATTAAATGCATATTCATCAAAAAATATAGCTCATCTGGTAAGATATTGTGCATGCATCAACACACTAACGTAACCAGATTATGTACTGACTGGCATATGCAGAGGGCACCTTACATGAATGGTATTCTTCCTATGTCTTAAGTGATGTCTATTGATAGAATGTTATCATATAAATCCATGCTAGGATAACTCCTCTACAATTTAAATGCATAATCTTTGCAAAATGTGATTTTTTTCAGGAGATATTGCGCATGCGCGAGCACCGTTTTATGCGTACAGTTCGGACTAAAGAAAACTGCATAATACAGCTTGCTGTGGGGGAGAGGGGCAAGAGACTAAGGAAAAGCGGCAGGGAAGATAGCTGAGGGGCCGTAGAAGTAGAATTAGGCTGAGCGATCGACAGAGGAAAGAAGGGGAAGTACGGGAGTGGGTGAAGTAGCCGTTTTGCACCCTACAGGATATAGGGCGCTCTGTTAATTATGAACACAGGTGTACTGATAACAATTGATTACATAAATCTATGCTGAGATACGCCCTAACCATATTAAATGCATATTCATAAAAAACTAGCTCTTCTGGTAAGATATTGTGCAAGCGTCAACACGCTAACGTAGCCAGATTATGTACTGACTGGCATATGCAGAGGGCACCTTACATGCAAGGTCTTCTTACTATGTCTTAAGGGATGTCTACTGATAGAATGTTATCTATATAATAATTTGAGTAGTGTCGTTCTGTTTGTTCCTGCATAACTTCTAGGCGCGTGTACGAATCCGGCTGAAAATTTTCGTGCTTCATTCCTACGCATCAGGTTCGATTCTAACACTTTGCTTTTTGTCATTTATTGGGTTATATGTTTAAAAAACCATATTTAGAAAATATAATGGAAAATCTCCCTGGAAAACATGCACGATTCAGTTCACTTCCGCTAGGTGCGCTGGCTACATCAGTACAATTCCCGCTAGGCGGGGCCGCTGGCTGGTGTAGACTTAACAAACTATCCGGCAACACAGTAAGGATATCATGTAGTCTTGTCGCGTTTAACCTGCAGTGGATTGCCTAGGGCACACTGCGCTGCGCTTGCGGAATTCAAGTTACCTTTCTCACCTGCACGCTCGCACTCATCCGGATAATCTTATCTATCAAATTCTATCTATTTGTGCTATCTCATCTATCGTATTCTAGTATATATATGTTATATATTTCTATCTTATCATTCTTAAATGTACTAAACCTGTTGACCATTGAACCTTTGGGTGTAAAGACACTCAAAATCATCAAGTAGCAGGGTTCCACCCCCCCTTAAGGTCCACCTTCTGGACAGCACGTATAAGTTTTCTACCTTCTAAACGGTTCGCATAAAATTATCGAGGCCGACCAGACAAGGACACACAACGCAGCGCGCTCATTATCGCGCACTGATCGCTGACGTCTACTACACACACATAAACTACGGTGCCGAAAACAATACGTTTCACGCTACCTAGCCGTGAGGAGAATAAACCTATTAGCTGCAGAGCGTTGTGCCTACAGTTTTATCTACAAGAATCTAAAACCGCCGTTAGTTAGAAAACGACCGGCTATTGGCCAAAAGACAAATATATTGTATACGGGTTGTCGTAAGTAACCACGTTAAACATATATTAGCCCCGAATTACACAAAAGAAAAAATTTGGAATTATCAAGCTGGCACAAAGGTATATAATTTTATAAGGTTGATTATGGATATATTAAGAACTCTGACGCTTAAAATTGTTTTCACAATAGACTCACAATTACTGCAAACTATAAATTCTCTTTATTCTAATTTAACTACAATTCATTACTTTACCAGTTCGACACTTCCGCTGTGTAGAAACTGACGGGCAAAAGAAAACTAATCGTATAAGCAGTTTATTACAGTCGACCTCCTTTTCCGGGCATCCGTTATCACCGGAAATCTCTATTAACCGGCTCTGCAAATCTCGCAGTGTACTGCTTCTCTGTTTTTCGTTTCATTTCCACCTAAAAAAATATCGCTCAAAAAACTCGCTTTCAAAGCTCACTCAAAACTCGCCGGATACCCAAACGTACCGTGTTTGTGTGTGTGTGTGTGTAGTGTGTGTGTTGTGTGGGGTGTGTGTTTTAGGCCTGGTGTGTAGTCGTGTGCGCGGCGCGCTTGTGTGTGTGTGGTTGTTCCCGCTCGTGTCCGCTATGGCCTCCGGCGTAAATTTCATTTTATTTCCATTTCATATTAACCATAACACGACAGTTTTGTTACAATAATCTAGCAACGAGTAACTAAACATTATTCACATGCAGTAACCCTACCGAACTGCCATAGAAATGCTGTCGCTCTGAGCATAACTCTCATAATCCGGCTAAATCCCATACCGGGATGGTGCACGGTCGCGACGTGGCCGCGATAAAAGAGGTCGACGTGTGAATTATATTAGCCTTAATTAAAGAGAAAAAAACAAGGGATTAGAATGGGTGTCACAAAGTGTTTTATATAGAACATTGAAAGTATACCGGGACAGAAATGTTATATTAGTACGAAGATCACTTGTTATATTGTCTTCGTTATCAAGTCAATATTATTACGAAAAGACTTACTATGTAATCGGCCGCGGGATTTAAAGAATATCATCCGTCCAGTCTCATCAGCGTAACGAACGATTATGGCGCCGGGAGAGGGGCCATTTTCGAATCATATTAATCCATGCTAGGATAAAACTCCTCTTCATTTTAAAATGCATGAATCTTTGGCATTAATCGTGATTTTCTTGGGAGAATATCGCGCACATCGCGCGAGCACACGTCAGACGTACAGTTCGCGACTAAACCAAAACTGATAACTATAAGTTTTGCTGCGGAGAGAGGGGTATAAGATCGCAACTTAGAGAAAAGCGGGGAAGATAGCCTAGTCGCGCAGGTAGAAGTAGAATTCAGCTGAGCGAGGGACAGGGAGACCCAATGGGTAATTGCTGAATGTCTAGTTATAAGCAATGGATTGCTGCACTACTATGGCCTTAGACATGGGAATAATTTCGCACGCAACTTACTACAGAGGGTCCTGAAGAATTTTGATGTAGTGCACCTGTATGGATACAGGCGGCTATGTTTCGCGTTCACTACACTATCTACACGCCTGCTACGCCCAGCTCAACCCTGGCGTGTCGCAAGCCTCCTTATCGATTCAGGGCAACTGAAACTGGAGAAATGACGTTCAGGCAAAGCTCTGCTCGCTGATGGCTGATTGCGGCCCGATACAGACTCTTACTGATTGGCCGGCAGCAACGATTTCTTGTTTCGCGAGCGAGCTAGAAGAAGCAGCGGTTACAGGCGGATGACTGGTGTAGGCGAAGCGGAACGGAACCGCCGTTCATACAGACGTAATGTCATCAACGGTGTAACGCGCCATCTGGGGACGTAACAGCGCCACTGCCGCTTAGTTTAACGGTACCTTGGAATTATAAACACTCATGTGTTTTGGCAATAAAGCTCAATAATACTCATCCAATCATTTAAGAAATGCTCACAATATCAGTATATCTACGAATCGTTTGAGGTATTGCTTGAAATACACAATTGGCCAATTGAGTATTATTGAAATTATTCAGCTAAAACCCAAAAGGTGGGGTAACACAATCATACCCGGTTAAACTCGTTCTAGGGGGGGGGTAGGCAGTGCTGACTCACTAGCTACCACATACTACTACTACTAACTACTACTACTATACTACTACTACTACTCAACTTACTTACTACTTACCAGGAAGCTAAATAATATAAGGATAATCCTCAATATTTATCTTACTCCTGCTACTATACTACTATACTACTACTGCTGCTTGCCCTGCTCGCTCCTGCTGCTCACATCCTTGCTGCTGCTGGTATTTACGTACTAATTACTACTACTACTGCAGCTGCTGTTACTACTACTAACTACTACTACTACTCACTACTAACTACTACTACTACTACTACTACGATATAGACCATATACTAACTACTGTTTATATTATACTACTCACTAACTACTACTTACTACTGACTTACTAGGCCTAATACTACTTACTACTACTACACTTACTTACCTTCACTACTACTGACGAACTATCCTTACTTACTACGAGCGACTTACTACTATACTAACTACTACTGAACTACTACTACTTGACTACTATTTACTAAGTACTACTACCACTACTACTACTACGGCACTACTACTACTATACCTGCTCGCTGCCGCTGCTTCTACTATACCTACTACTAGGTGCCGACGAGCAGCCCCCCTTCGACGATTTCGTGCTTAATGGCGACGGCGGGAAGCATAGGAAATGGGATTATCGAATGCTGCGGCCGAAGTGAAATATAGAGATAGATTTTGCACGCCAAGGTTCTTCTCGGCCAATAATTTCCTGCTCAGTTTGAATGTGCGTAAATCGGCCAAAAAATCAATTTTCCGCTGGGCAACGGCAACACGCGACCCGTCGTGCCATTTGCCTATGTACATTGTCGTATAGTAGGAGAATTGGGTGTGGCACATGCTGCGCAAAGTGAGATTCATTAGATAGGATTTTATCATGCACATGTCGCTCGGAATATTACCGTTGCTTATTTTTAGCACGTAAGATCGGCCAAAAAAATCATTTTGGCTGGCAACGTCGACCAGCGACGCGAGCGCTATTCCAATGTACATTAGCCGCATAAGGAAAGGGATGGGTGGCGGGGGATACCGAGAACAAAATGGAAAGTTCGTGGCCTGATTTAACCGGGAGTCATATCCAGAGCATAAGAAAGAAAGTATATATATAGATATTTGTATAATATTAGGTGATATATAGATATAGAATTAGATATATGATAGATGGATAGATAGATTAGGAGTCGGATAGATAGGATAGATGAGTAGATAATAGATAGATTTAGGATAGATAGATTAATAGATATTAGATAGATTAGAAATAGATAGATAGATGGGATTATAATTTACGAGATAAACTGTACACAGGTATCACATACACACAAGCACAGCACGACCCCAACACACAACACAGCACACACACACGGATTACACGACTCACACCACTACACCTAACACGCGGTACGCACACCGCGCACACACGACACGCACACGCACACGCACGACGCACACGCCACACAGCACACGCACCACGCACACCACGCACCCGCACACGCACACTACACGCACCGCAACACGCGCGACGGACACAACACAAAACACAACACACACACACACACACACACACACACACACACACACACACAATATACTATAATGATATATGGTATGGTGTTGTTGTTTGTGATATTAGATGTACGAAATTATGACACGAGTGGCGCGAAGAGAGAGAGGCGGGGGGAAGTGAGAGAGACAAGAGAGAGAGAGTAGAGCAGGAGGAGACGAGAGGGAGAGAGCAGAGAGAGAAGAGAGAGAGGAGAGAGAAACCTACTTGAAAGAGCAGAGCCGAGAGTGAGGAGATGTGAGGAGCTGAGGCGATGAGAGTTTAGATGATGAAAGAGAAACGAGAGAGACAGAGAAAAGACGAGAGATGGAGATGAGCAGGAGGACGAAGAGACGAAGAGAGAGAGAGAGAGAGAGAGGAGAGATACAGAGGATTTGTTTATGCAAGAGCAGATGACATAGAATTGTTATTATAAAGGAATTAATTGCAAAAACCCTTGCTTCTACAGCAAGGAGCAAAATAGACGGGCAATCCGAACCACCCTACGTACGTATTCTATTCGGTAGACTCAACGCTTCTTAAAATGGCCAGGGATTGATCTACAAAAAATCAGCGCTGCAATTTCTTAATGATTGATCATATGTGAATATTCGCTTATAAATTGCTATTATTTTATTGTTGGCGTTCCCATTCTGTCTGTCAAGAGGGTAGTTCCAGCGATTATGTGGAGTAAATGCTTTCAGAAAGAATCACGCTATGTAGGCACGCGCATTTAGAGGTTTCCTGAAGAAAAATAATACTTGATACCAACCAGTTCGCAGCGAAATTTGCGGGGAACGTACACACCCACGCCACGCACAGCACGCACGCGGACGCGGAATCAGCGCGCAACAACGCACACCTACCTATGCATGACGACGCACACGCAGGCCGAGCATGCCATATGACGATCGTTGACACGGAAAATGGCTAACATATATTACTTGTGACACTATTAGCTATCTGTCATCGTTCATTATTGTCACACTGGCAATAAATTGTTTGCCAGTCGCTTCAGCTGTTATTTACATAGGTCAAACACTCTCCCCAACACTAACCTCTTGCAATGCCCAAACTGCGCACCCACGCGGCACACGGACGTATTCAGTTTATTGCAGGCGATTTCACAACGAACTTAGATGGCTGGTATTAATCGACTCCGGCTGGCGTCGCGGATAACCCACGCCAAAACTTTCGGGAAGCAGATATTAAATTTTTATTTAGATATGCACCACGCTCGACAATATTTGGAGCGGCACGTAAACGACAGCACTATGCGTCTCACTGCGCCACAAGTCAAGGGATTCTACTATGCTCACGTACACACTACCCGGCGCCATAGCGCGTGTTTCCATGTTAGCGGGCACGAGCATGCTACCGGACGGGTAGCACCAGATGCAGAACGCCTAGGTCATACAATGCGCGAACCATGAGTGCGAGCGACTACCTTCGATGAGGACTGCAGCCAGGCATGAATTCTCTCGCGCAGAGAAGACATCGGTTGCACGAGGTAACATATCCTGACCGACTCACGTTATGCATTTCTCATTCCCATGCCGGGCTCGCTCTATCGGCCAGGACGCGGCGTAATGTGTCTGCAACCGGATCGTGCTGCGCAGCAGCGCGTTCGCTTCTCTAACGGCCTGACTATCTTTCTGTCCGGGCTGACATGGGCCGTCGCCGACTAGTCGTGCAGTCGTGAGATCTACGATGCCGGCCAGATCTTTGTCGATCTCTTCTGCGGAACTTACCTCCTTCGCTTAATATCACCCTCACTACGCTTCAATCATTGGCGATAGGAGCTCTGTCAAACTATCGAGCACGTTTCACTGCGACAGTGGATTGATGATGGTCCGTACGTCTTCCTCGTGCGAGGTGCTATAGCGTTGAACCCTATGACCTGCAACAAGCTAACCCTGCGTCACGGCATAGGCGTATACGTGACGTCTCGTCGCATAATGTCAATCGCCGGGAATTGCCTACCGCCACGCCGGAGTTGCAGGCACCAGCTTCACGAGTTACGAAACATGTAACGGAAAATCCGACTCGGTAGTTTGTCGCTGCTACAGATTATCGACAAGGACGCTTACTACCGCGCCGTCGATACACCGACTAATGACCCGTCGGGTGTTTGTGTTGTGATAACCTTTCGTATCTTCTGTTATTACTTCACAACACTTCGAATGTTAGTTATGATACTTCTGGTAAAGCGTCGCGGCACTGCGTCGAAGGATTTAGCGTGCACGCACACCGAAAACGCAGCAAAACGAGACGAAAGTGGACGTTCTCGTTTGTTGACCATCACCGCTCTCGTTATTTGCTGTCGAGACTTCCCGCGACTGTGGGTTCGAGATGTTCCACGCGTTCACGGACACAAACTGGCGCGGCATGTTTCTGAAAGGCCGGACATGGACGATCATAAGACCGATGCTCGACTGGACGCTTTCAGGAACTATGCGCACGTCAAGTACGTCAATTGATGTTCGGCTTTCCTTCTACCATCATTAGGCCGCTGTCCGATAAATTGCATATTTATTCTGTCCTTGGTCAAGCACCACGGTTTCGCAGGGATAATTATAAGGGAAATGTTCTTGGACGATGGTGGATATCAGCGAATCGCCCAGTAATAGAAATGTCGCCGAAGAAAGCGAAAATGACGCACATCTGCAGCTGAAGCCGCAGCGTGGCCTATCGGCTGAAACATCTCGACAATAACTGTGAGGCTATAAGCTTGCATCATTGATGAACAGCTTAGATTGTGCGTAACTGGCCGATATATATATATATATATATATCTCATATATATA
>NW_014577080.1:130826-137101 GCF_000485595.1 Priapulus caudatus
GCGTACAGTTCGGACTAAAGAAAACTGCATAATATAGCTTGCTGTGGGAGTGAGAGGCAAGAGACTGAGGAAAAGCGGCAGGGAAGATAGCCGAGTGGCGGTAGAAGTAGAATTAGTCTGAGCGATGGACAGGGGAGAGAAGGGGATGTACGGGAGGGGGCGAAGTAGCCGTTTTGCACCCTACAGGATAGGGCGCTCTCCTAATCATAAACACAGGCGTACTGATAACAATTAATTTTAAAAAATCTATGCTGAGATACCCCCTAACCATATTAAATGCATATTTATCAAAAAATATAGCTCAGGTGGTAAGATATTGTACATGTATCAACACACTAACTTACACAGATTATGGACTTACTGGCATATGCAGAGGGCACCTTACATGAAAGGTCTTCTTCCTATGTCTTAAGTGATGTCTATTGATAGAATGTTATCATATAAATCCATGCTGTGATAACACCTCTACATTTTAAATGCATAATCTTTGCAAAATTTGATTTTTTTCGGGAGTCATTGCGCATGCGCGAACACCGTTTTAAATACAGTTCGAACTAAAAAAAACTGCATAATATAGCTTGCTATGGGAGAGAGGGGTAAGAGACCGAGGAAAGGCGATAGGGAAGATAGCTGAGGAGGGGTAGAAGAAGAATTAGGCTGAGCGATAAACAGGGGAGCCAAGGGGAAGTACGGGAGGGGGGGAAGCAGCCGTTTTGCACCCTAACGGATAGGACGCTCTCCTAATCATAAACACAGGCGTACTGATAACAATTAAATACAAAAATCTATGCTGAGATACCCCCTAACCATAATAAATGCATATTTATCAAAAAATATAGCTCCGTTGGTAAGATATTGTACATGCGTAAACACACTAACGTACACAGATTATGTACTGACTGGCATATGCAGAGGGCACATTACATTAAAGGTCTTCTTCCTATGTCTTAAGTGATGTCTACTGATAGAATGTTATCATATAAATCCATGCTGGGATCACACCTCTACATTTTAAAGGCATAATTTTTTCAAAATTTGATTTTTCTCGGGAGTCATTGCGCATGCGCGAACACCGCTTCAAATACAATTCGGACTAAAAACTGCATAATATAGCTTGCTATGGGAGAGAGGGGTAGGAGACCGAGGAAAGGCGACAGGGAAGATAATATGCAAAGATGCAATGACTAGAATGTTATTAGAAAGGAATGTAAGCAAACCCTTGCTTCTACAGCAAGCAAAATAGACGGGCAATCGAACACCCTACGTACGTATTCTTTTCGGTAGATCAACCTTCCTTAAAAGCCCATGGATGATCTACAAAAAATTCAGCTGTGCAATTTCTTATGATTGATCATATGTGAATAATTTCGTTAGAAGTGCTAATTATTATTATTGGTTGGCGTTCCCATTCTCGTCTCAAAGAGGTAGTTCCAGCGATTATGTGGAGTAAATGTTTCGAAAGAATCACGCTAGTAGCATGCGCATTAGACGTTTTCCTGCAAGAAAATAATACTGTACAACAGTTGCAGCGAAATTGCGGGAACGTACACACCCACGCACGCACACACGCAGGAACGCAGGATCGCGCGCACACGCACACACATGCATGAGCGCACACGCAGGCCCGAGCATGCCAATGAGATGTTGACACGAAAATGGTAACTATATTACTTGTGACAATATTAGGCCTACTCTGTCATCGTTATTATTGTCACACGGCAATAAATTGTTTGCAGTCGCCCTTTCAGCGTTATTACATAGGTCAAACATTTCCCAACACTAACCTTTGGCAATTTGCCAAATGAGCACCGCACGGCGCACACGCGCCGTAATCAGTTTTATGTCAGGCGATTTCACAACGAACTTAACTGGCTTGGTATTTAATCGTACTCGCGGCGGCCGCGGATAACCACACAAACTTTGGAAGCAGATATTAAATTTTTTTTAGATATGCACACGGCTCGACAAATATTTGGAGCGGCAGTGAAACGACAGCACTATGCGTCTACGCGCACCAACGTCAAGTGGTTCTCTATGCTCACGTACACACTACCCGGCGCCATAGCGCTGTTTCCATGTTGGCGGTCACGCAGCTGCTACGACGGGTAGCACCAGGATGCAGAACGCTAGTCATACAAGCCGCGACAGAGTGAGAGAATACCTCGAGAGGCTGAGCAGGATGAATCTCTCCGCGGAGGAAGAGAATGCCATCATCGGTGCTACGGGTTTCAGGGACATTCTGGACATTCCTGACCCGCATCTCACGTTTGCGATCGTCATTCCCGTCGTGCTCGTCGTCGGCACGGTGGGTAATGTGTTGAACCTGATCGTGCTGCGCAGCAAGCGCGTTCGCTTCTCTAACGGCCTGCACATCTTTCTGTCGGCAATGGCCGTCGCCGACATCGTCGTGCTGTGGAGTCACGCGCCGGCGATCTTTGTCGATCTCTTCTGCGGGAACTTACCTCTTGCTAATATCACCCTCATACGCTTTCTCATGGCGATGGAGCTCTTCAAACTATCGAGTAGGTTTACTTCGACGTGGATGATGGTCGCCGTTTCCGTGACGAGGTGCTTAGCGTTGACCTATCCGGCACAGGCTAACCGCCTGGTCACGCATAGGCGTATACGTTGCGTTCTCGTCGCTATCGTCATCGCCGGGATTGCCACCGCCACGCCGGAGGTTGCAGGCACCAGCTTCACGGTTCGAAAGATGTACGGAAAAATCGACGTGGTGGTTGTCGCTTCTACGAGTTTCGGAAGGAGCTACTACGCGGCCGTGATACACCCGATAATGACGTCGGTGTTTGTGTTCGTGATACCTTTCGTCTTCTTATTACTCACCAACACTTCGATGGTTATTAGTGTCTGGAAAGCGTCGCGGCGTCGAAGGGTTTTAGCGTGCACGCACACGAAAACGAGCAAGAACGAGACGAAAGTGACGATTCTGTTGTTGACGATCACCGTCTCGTTTTTTCTGCTCGAGCTTCCCGGATGTGTGTTCGAGATGTTCCACGCCGTTCACGGAACAAACGGGCGGATGTTCTTGAAGGCCGACATGACGATCATAGACATGCTCGACTGGGACGCTTTTCAGGACTATGCGCACGTCAAGTACGTCATTGATTGTTTCTACATCATAGCCGTGTCGATAAATTTCATTTTATTCTGTTTGGTCAGCACCAGGTTTCGCAGGGTATTTAAGGAAATGTTCTTCGGACGATGGTTGGATATCAGCGAATCGTCAGTAAATAGAAATGTCGCGAAGAAAAGCGAAGATGACGCCATCTGCAGTAGCCGCAGCGATGCCTATCGTGAAACCTCTCGAACAATAACTGTGAGGCTATAGCTTGCATCCATTTATGAACAGCTTAGTTTGTGCTAACTGCGCGATATATATATATATATATATATATATATATATTTATTTATTTATTTATGTATAAGTATTAAGTATAAGTATAAGATTAATAATAATCTATGGAGTATTTACTGCAATAAACAATTAAGCTAAAAGATACTTTGTTGGAAGTTCAGAACTAAATGAAATTCTAAACATCATATAAATCTGTAATGCTAATATGGATGCTTAAATCTACTGTCTATTAATGCATTTTTGAGAAAAATTGCAAACAAACAATACTGTGTATTTCCTTTAAATAAAAACTGATGTTAATGATAATTAAATCCAGCAGATTATGCAGAATTTAAATCATGTTGATGTTTTAGTGAAATGTATAAGTACAATGGCATACTGTTCATTGATGAACGCGGAAACTAACACGTTAGACTTTTAAATATCCATAAACAACTTTTATTATTGTCTGGACTCAGCTTTACAATATTAACGTTTCGTGATCATTAAAAAGGAAATATTACGAAATGGCGCGTAGCACGGATTACGTATAAAATCCCCTACCTCACATAGAACACGACATGCGACTCCCCCATACATAATTGTGATCAAATTTCAGATGACCAGCTTTTAATTTATAAAATGGCATTTCATACCACAATCACATCTACATTTACGATATCGTGAATTTACGTATACGTGTAATGGGAAAACACCAATTTGGAAAACTACCGTTTGTGGTATCAGGTGTAAGCTGTAGATACCCATGGACATTATGCGATGACTTGTACACTTCGACCTGCACCGTTACCCTATTCACTCGGCATATATTTAATTTGCGTATATTGGACGTGTATGCTCTAAACATATCAAATATATCAACTATTTTTAATTATATTAAACGACTAAATAAACAGACTAGTCATTTCCCAAGGATATTTGTTCACACAATTAGGGTTTCTAGAAAATTATCAGTTATTTTGCTAATAATGATCGACGATCGGGTCTAATGAGGCACTGCTGCCAACAGTAAACTAGCGAGTATGTGTTGATTGGCGATGCAGGGGGAAGCTCAATGTGCATAAAGTGAACGTTGCTGTTAGCAACACTGTGATTTACCATACATTCGCTTACCTACTCCCTCGGTTTTAACGACTCCAGCTACGCACAGTCTACGCAGGTAGGGCCAGTAAATAGATTCGGGAGAGGGAAGTCAGTAATGGGAAAATGGAAATAAACGACATAGATTCACATTCATCACGCACACGCCGTACGTTACCCGTACTACCTACGTTGCCAGAAACAAAACTACTCTTAACATTAGTCTTAATTTTATGATAATACTGACAACCTGGCCTTCCTTATCTCCTCTCCCCTAACCCCTTTATTTTATACCTCTCTCGCGCTATCTCTCTCTCTCGCGCGCTATCTCTCTCTCTCTCTCTCTCTCTCTCTCTCTCTCGCTCGCCCTCTCCGTCTCTCGGCGTGTCTCCCCATTTGCACGTAATCAACTGCATGGATCTAGTTTAAAAACGAGTCTACACTATTTTGTCATCGAACGATTTTGCCGTGAATGAAACCTTTAGAAGGCGCGATTAAACTATAATGACTTGCGCATGCATGCAGCGACGACACCCCGCTTGCAGACATGTATTACGCATACGCAGCACACGCGAGATTCATATAACCTCGCTAGCAGTGACGCACATAGACAGCAAGGAACAAGCAGCAGTAATGGCTTCTTACGTATATACGGTTTCACGACGTACAATGGCCGTCGTTACGACGTGCTGAAATTTGCTTTCAACCAAATTTGATACGGAACGACTCGTCTGCACCGAGAAAACCCATGCGGTGCGAGTAACCACGGAGCTAAAATTACGGGTTTCCGGTATATCCGACGAAATGAGGATGGCCTTTCATTATAAACTCACTGAACAAGGTCAGTGGCTGCATGCAGGTTACCGCGCCATTTGTGTCCGTGTCTTCCCAATAGCCACAGAGAATTCAGAGCTACTATAGCAGCACATAAAACGCCCACAAGAACAACACGTATATAGCTAACACTAACACCACACATTTGTCGATTCTAAACGTTATTTACATCCTCTTTAAGAAATATAACGAGTCGTCGTGCGTTTACTCGTGCATGCGGCTGATCGCCGCACAGCCACGTCCGTCACCCGCTCGACGCGAAAACTGGACAAACACACACACACGCACGCACGCGCACGCACGCACACACACACGCACGCACGCGACCGCCACACACATTACACCACCGCGCGGCACAACACACACACACGACACACACACACACACATACGCCCCCACACCTACACAAACACGCATATCAAAAGTCTGGCGGCCGTGCGTCAAACTTGCGTCGGCGACGGTATCGGCTTGAAAGTGTTCATGAAGTTGAAGTGACACTCGGCGCCCTGCTTCTCTTTCTCTCCGCGATGCAGGAACGTCTCCTCGGCCGGAGAGCTACGGCTCGAGCGATGCATGCGGATCGAGCCGCGCCGCGGACTGTGGTGCATCGCGAGTTCCCGTATGTCGTACCCGGATGGAATCGGCGATGGCAGCGATAGGTTGGAGCGGTTCATGCGCGACGTGCGCATCATGTTTGGAGAGTGGTCGAGCTGGCGCAGCTGAATGTTCGGATCCTCGAGAGCGACGCTTCGGGAGACTTGCGACGCCAGAGATGACGATGGCGATGATGAGGGCGAGCATGAGTAGCGAGCCGGCGACGCAGAATGCGATCCATGCCGCGGCCGAAGTAGCCTGCAGCGTGAGGAACGTGTGCTGAACCAACGGTGATTTAAAACAGCGCAGGTATACAGGGAGTTCCCGGGGGAGTATCTGCAGCGGGAAGGAACGTGTGATGACAACGGTGATTTAGAGAGCGCAGTAATCACAG
>NW_014577080.1:137111-141370 GCF_000485595.1 Priapulus caudatus
TCGGCGATGGCAGCGATAGGTTGGAGCGGTTCATGCGCGACGTGCGCATCATGTTTGGAGAGTGGTCGAGCTGGCGCAGCTGAATGTTCGGATCCTCGAGGAGCGACCGCTTCGGAGACTTGCGACGCCAGATGACGATGGCGATGATGAGGGCGAGCATGAGTAGCGAGCCGGCGACGCAGATGCCGATCATGAGCGGGAAGTAGCCTGCATCGGAAGGAACGTGTGATGAACAACGGTGAGTTAGAGAGCGCAGGTATACAATGAAGTTCCCGGGGAAGTAGCCTGCAGCGGGAGGAACGTGTGAGAACAACGGTGAGTTAGAGAGCGCAGGTATACAATGAAGTTCCCGGGGAAGTAGCCTGCAGCGGGAGGAACGTGTGAGAACAACGGTGAGTTAGAGAGCGCAGGTATACAGTGGAGTTCCCGGGGAAGTAGCCTGCAGCGGGAGGAACGTGTGATGAACAACGGTGAGTTAGAGAGCGCAGGTATACAATGGAGTTCCCGGGGAAGTAGCCTGCAGCGGGAGGAACGTGTGATGAACAACAGTGAGTTAGAGAGCGCAGGTACACAGGGGAGTTCCCGGGGAAGGAGCCTGCAGCGGGAGGAACGTGTGATGAACAACGGTGATTTAGACAGCGCATGTACACAGGGGTGTTCCCAGGGAAGTAGCCTGCATCGGGAGGAACGTGTGATGAACAACGGTGAGTTAGAGAGCGCAAGTATACAGGGGAGTTTCCGAGGAAGTAGTCTGCAGCGGGAGGAACGTGTGATGTACAACGGTGATATAGAAAGCGCAGGTATACAATAGAGTTCCCGGGGCAGTAGCCTGCAGCGGGAGGAACGTGTGATGAACAACGGTGATTTAAACAGCGCAGGTATACAGGGGAGTTCCCGGGGAAGTAGTCTGCAGCGGAAGGAACGTGTGATAAACAACGGTGAGTTAGAGAGCGCATGTACACAGGGGAGTTCCCGGGGCAGTAGCCTGCATCGGGAGGAACGTGTGATGAACAACGGTGAGTTAGAGAGCGCAGGTATACAGGAGAGTTCCCGGGGCAGTAGCCTGCAGCGAAAGGAACGTGTGATGAACAACGGTGATTTAGAGAGCGCAGGTATACAGGGGAGTTCCCGGGGAAGTAGCCTGCAGCGGGAGGAACGTATGCATGGCATATATAGATTAACAACGGTGAGTTTACAGCGCAAAGGTATACAGGGAGTTCCCGAGTCCAGATTCATCTAATCATAACTATAGTTTAATTATTAGTTCAACGTCATCTAATTACAACAATAGTTTAATTATTAGTTCAACGTCATCTAATTATAAATATAGTTTAATTATCAGCTCAACGTCATCTAATTATAACTATTGTTTAATTATCAGCTCAACGTCTAATTATAACTATAGTTTAATTATTAGTTCAACGTCATCTAACATAATTATAGTGTACCAGCGCGCATATTCGGAATTGTACTACAGATATGAAATTGAACCAGGTGCCTTACTATAGGCACAGCGGTGGTAGTCCACTGGGTTAGCCACTTGGGCTTGGGCTGAAGTAGTTAGCCGTGTCAGCCCTGAACGGCTAGGTTGAACTAGATAGTGATCTCGTGCATTTAAAACTGTATGCATAAATCGAAATTTATATCAATAACTACGTGCAGATATCAAGACTCACTGCAGCCAGCGCTTGCAGTAGCTATATCTGAATCGAAAGATAAGGATTTTCTTACATGAGGCTTCGTCGCTTACGTCTGCTTCCCCACAGTTTGGCACTCCGTCGCAGACAAGTGACGGATCAATGCAATACCGTGTGCGCACTGAGCAGATCTTCCCGTCTTTGCCGATGCAAGTTTCCCCGCCCTCGCAGTAAAATAGTGGACATTCGGCTGTCAAGAGATGACGGGTACAAAATGTTACTTTAATATTTGTTATGAGGAGAATTATTTTGCAGCTGCACTCAGACGACGCCTGCGCGTTATACTGCACTACCCGCATATATACCTGCGCATGCCCACACATACCTAGTCATAACTACACATACCTACTCATACCCGCTCACACCCCACATACCCCACTGTCTAATTTTTGTGGTAATGCGATACACTATAGTGTGATATTCGGCGAAGTAAATGCAAGCCGGATGGCTTATAGACGGTTTTTTGTGCAATCTCCTTAATGATGTTGCCACGATGAAAGCCCATGATATGAGAAATATTATCTAGCCAATTTGCATAAAATACGCATTATGTCGCTGGCAGAATTTCCGTGTGGCGGTTATGCTTTTAACTTATAGTCATTTACCATGAATAAATTGTATGTTGCGTATAAAATAAAACGTTCTATACGTTATTGTGGTTCATCCTTATGGCATGCTTCTGCTACCTACAGACGCCATCAATAGCTCCCATACTCCCTAGGCTACTCCCTACGCGCTCACACACAAGTCTTCACTTCCTCTTCCCTGCCCCGCCATAGACAGTAGTTCTAGTGCCTTAAGCACTGCATACACACCACTTCCCCCCATACACCTCACCTATCGATTGCGTAATATTATATTATCAAGAATATCCTATTTACGTGGATAGAAATGGTTTTACTACACTCGCTAGAAAGTGGCGCCACCTTCTCTTGGCTGCAGTGCATTCCATAAATCACGAGCACAACATTTAGTAGGCAATTTATGAAATGTATTAAATATTGAAAACACTTTCGCGTGGATTAATGAGACTAGTGATGGGATGCTTTGAATAATGAAATAAATTCATTTTCGCAAATTTATTCACCGTTTTTCGAGACTTCTGTCCATACTACTCTGAATCCCTTGTTACCAAGTGCCGATGGCGATGTTTGAAATCTGTAAAAGTCACATGCAATCTTTATTTTCATAAATGCTGTAGCGGAATTATTACACAGATAAAATCGTTTTAGCGCACCTTTTCACGTTTACATGCTATATGTAGCAAAATACAATTCAAGACAGTTCTATGCCAAACAAACTAAGTCTACGTGCATAGATGTATGACAGCGTAGTAAATTTTGACGTCAGTTTTAGTTTTACAGGTAATAAGTTAAATTTACAGAGACCGTTTATATCAGACCGTTTATATTTTACCGTTTACAGAGACGTTATATCATTGCATGTAAGATGTTAAACACACGGCAGTATTCATCACTACCTAATTATAATGAGAAGGGTTTGTTTTTACCTATTCAGCTCTTATAAACGGACATAAATATATATAAATAAATAAATAAATAAATAACCTACTCTTAGATTAATACGATGATTGGTATAGATTGGAACTAAATAAACCATCTTCCCACCGGAATGCTTATGATACTTATGTATAATGCAAGTCAAATAATCGTCCATCTGCTCAGCATCCAGGGCAGAACAAATTTTATTACTGCGAAACGTATTAGAATAATTGCCACTAGTAGCGCCAGACAGCGGTAGATTACCAACGTTTATGCATGCATGCGCACTCTTTATCACGATTGCGTGAAATAAGAACTGTATACAGTACTTGATGAGAACGCGATTGCGCTCCGATTCAATAGTCTTCTCAGCATCTGTAGAGTAATATTGCAGGTCCCCGCAGTACGCTTTCTTGTGCTCGTCGATGTTTCCCCTGTTAACGTAGCCGTCTATCACGGCTAGCTCTGCTTTGTTGCATTCTGCAACGTAATGAGCAACGCGTTATCCTAGACGATATCAAAAGCACACATATAAACCATATGAGCTCGTACACTAACTGTAGCATAGCTCTATCTAAAGGTGCATGTACTCGACTGTTGACATTATCAAGAGCGTATTAAGAAGGGGGACCTATCTTATTTTATTTTACTATTCGTATTACGTTTATTACTATTCTATTTACTATTATTATACTATATTATTTATATTATTATTATTATTATTATTATTTATATTATTTTATATTATTATTATTATTATTATGTTACCATTCGATATACGTTTAGGTGTTTGTACCGTATGCATGCTGTACACTGCGATAGGAAGTAGCGTCATAATTTGTAATAAAGAATTTGTATGCGAATTAGGGCGCTGATGGATATTGGGGGGAACAGGAGGAGGGCATTATAGTGTGTGCGTAAGTGAATTATGTATGTAATTGTGCGTTATATTATTATAAATTATTTTGGGACGTCAGGTATAGGCCTCTAGGCAGAACTGTTAAAGGTGAAATATAATGCAGCAATATTAAATTAAACAGCGACCAACCTATAACATCTC
>NW_014577080.1:144829-149941 GCF_000485595.1 Priapulus caudatus
AGATCGATCGATAGATAGATAGATAGATAGATAGATAGATAGATAGATAAATAGATAGATAGATCGATAGATAGATATATAGATACCGCTACCGTCACCGCCACCGCCATCGCCACCGCCACCGCCATCGACAACACCATCACCACCGCCACCACCACCGCCGCCGCCACCGCCACCGCCACCGCCACCACCACCACCACCACCATCGCCACCACCCCCGCCACCGCCACCACAGCCACAACCGGGAACACCACCACCACCAGCAGCAGTGGCAGTAGCCATTTATTTTCAGAGTGAAAACTACGATAGAAAAGAATTGCCGTTTTTCTATTACTCTACGAAGGAATGAACTTACTGGAACCACCACGCTAGGAAATAATTTATGTTACATTATATAGCTTCACCCTCGGGAACGATTCTCATATTAACAGTAAAGCTCTCGGGTGGAGGAGTGAGTATAGCGTCTACTGTATTCAAGTCCTCACAAGAATATATTGATGATTCCGTGAATTCTGAAAGTATGTTTCTTCAAATCCCATAAATTTTTCGAAACGAATGGAACCAGCAATGTGTTTACATATCACTGACATATCACTGACATTATAACCACTAACAAAAACTCTAGGTCTCATATCAACAGGGCGCATGAAAAGCGTGTATGTTCTGGTATTATGTAAACGTAGTAAAACTTGGAGCAGTAAGGACCGTTGTTGGAAACATCGTAAAGCTATCTCCGGACATAATGCTAAATGACTAATGACTAATGTTAAGACTAAAACATTTATGACGACGGTCCCCTATACCTTTTACTCTACCTCTCTTTTACTCTACCTCTCTTTACCTCTCCTTAGTAACTGATAAAAATACCAACGCGAATAGCAATGTTCTAGCTATTATACATGGCGCTCACCTAGACCTCCTTCTAATTGCAGCTCTAGAATCTTGATGAATATATGCTTGGTGTAATGCACTCTGATCAGCCACTCGCAATTTGTGTCGTTCTCGTACTTGTTTGGAAAACCGGGCGATTCGATGACACCGCCCACGCCCGTCAACATACCACCACATCCATTCTGTGGCTGCGGTTCGGGTAAGGTACCTGCCGAAGACAGAAACAGAGCCGTAACAATCAGCAGCATGCAGTAGCAGCGATGTTACTGTTGCCACCAGTAGCATGTAAGATCGGCACAGCACATCACGGCGCGCAGCACGGCGAGCAGGATCGGCTCTCTCTCTCTCTCTCTCTCTCTCTCTCTCTCAGTTTAGGTGTTTGTACCGTATGCATGCTGTACACTGCGATAGGAAAGTAGCGTCATAATTTGTAATTAAAGAATTTGTATGCGAATTAGGGCGCTGATGGATATTGGGGGGGAACAGGGAGGGGCATTATAGTAGTTGGCGCGTAAGTGAATTATGTATGTAATTGTGCGTTATAATTATTATAAATTATTTGGGACGTCAGGTATAGGCCTCTAGGCAGAACTGTTAAAGGTGAAATATAATGCAGCAATATTAAATTAAACAGCGACCAACCTATAACAGTATTATAATACTCCATATTTTCCAAAAATGCTTATATTTTCGTTGACATTGTAACTGTAGTATTGGTAAAAAGTGGTTGATCCTAAAGTGACGTCATGGTTTTGCAATGGCGTTTTTTGGCACAATGGCGCAATGGCGTGAATTGGCGGTTTTGCAAATAATATTGTATTAATCTATGTAAATTAAGGTGCTAGAACTGATTAATTAGCAAACGATATGATAATTTTTTGTTATTGTAATTAATTATTGTGACATCATTTGTTGGGGTAGTTTTATTGTACTGTGTCCGTTATTTGCATTTTTATAGCGACATCTTTATTTTAATGAAATATTCGCTATAGGGACCAATTCTAATTAAGTGATTGGATACAGCAGTTAAAACATTTCCTATGAATTAGCTTCTAATTAATTTTGTACTGTAGCTAGAACTCTACAGGGAAAGTTGCTCATATAAACGTGCTCTATGGTTAGCGTGCAAAATTACTACTCTGTAAATATTTTTAATTTGAGAGACACAGCGCATGCGTGAACTCGGTATTTACGTGCCTAGTAGATGGCTGGGGAATGAGCTGTCTTCTGGTTCATTATTGAAACGCTAAAAGTGGTTAAACCGACCAAATTGTTCCGAAAAGCTCACATCACCCGGCAGAATTAGTTGGGAACGCGCTTAAGGATACTGTTAGGGTTACGGACAACCTAACTACTCATTAAGTTCAATCAAACTCATATCCATTACATACGAGAGATGTCTCTCTACGCTCTCAACGAAATTTTTTTTTACAAATTTATCGCTAATTAATTGATGGCAAAAATTGTGAATTCATACAAAAACATGCTTTTTCCTATTTTTCAGAAACAGCAAAGAGTTGGGACCTAACCTTTTAACCATAAGTTGTTCATAATATAAAATAAAAAAGGTTCCCTGGAATTTTTTTTAAATGCTTTAATTTAGGAAATAAGTTGAAAAGACGTACAACAATTTGTAGTGAATTTCTAAACGCAACAATTTCGTAAACAAAGAGCCATAACTCATAAAATATAATATTTAAAAAAAATTCCAGGGACCCTTTTTCTCTTTGATATGTTAGAATTGAAACGTAACAAAATTGTAACAAAATTTTGGAATCGGAGTTGCGAGTTTCGAGAAATAGCGCTTGAAAAATCACCTACTTTAGCATTTTTAACAACCGAGATATCAGCACTTTTCTAAATTTCCCATCATTGAACGCCTGTGTTAAGACTTGACTAATGCGGGGATTTGGAACTGTTTGGGAGACTATGTATAGGCCCATGGCTGCGATCTATCAAATAAAGTGGGTATTAAAATTTCGAAAGAAATTTACCTCCCAACCCTTACAGTATCCTTAACATACGTGAATTTCCTTTGAGTTGACTGGTGTTGTTAAGAAAATGTAGTGATAAACTGCCTCGGGCCCTGCTCCCTAGTTATATCGAGGGAACGGTACATCTTGATTGTGGATGTACTACTACTATTACTGCATGACAGCGTTCTGCGAGCTTCGGCTGATAATGAAGACGTCGTGTGAAGGCGCTGTGATGCCTTGATTAGCCGACCGACGTTAATGTTTTATTGCGCGGTGATGCACGATGACTGCCGATGCGCGCTCTCTTTCTCTCTCGCTCTCTCTCTCTCTCTCTTTCTCTTTCTACTTCTCTCTCTCTCTCTCTCGTCTCTCTCTCTCTATATATATATTAGTATATATATATATATATATCTGTCTCTCTCTATCTCTCTATCTCTATCTCTCTCTATCGTCTACTCTCTCTCTCTCTCTTCACTCTCTCTGATCTCTTCTCTCTCTCCTCTCTACTTCTATTATGGCTCTCTCTTTCGTCCTCTCTGTCCTGCTCTATCTCTCGCTGTAGTCTCTCTATCTTATATCTCCTATCCCTCTCTCTATCTCTAATTCCTCTCTCTATCTCTCTTCTATCTCTCTCTCCTCTCTACGTCTCTCATCTGTCTCTGCTCTCTCTTCTCTCTCTCTCTCTCTTTCTCATCTCTCGTCTCCCTCCTCTCTCCTCTCTTCTCTCTCTGTCTCTCTTTGTCTCTGTCTTTCTCTCTTCTCTCTACTCTCGTCTCTCTCTCTCGTCTGTCGTCTCTCTCTCCATCTCTCCGCTCAGCTCGCAGTCCTCTCTCTCTCTTGTCGCTCTCTCGTCTCTCCATCTCCTCATCTCGTCTTCCACTCTCTCTCTCTCTCTCTACTCTCGCTCGCGCTCGCTCGCTTCCTTTCTCTCTGCTCTCTTCGTCTCTTCTGCTCTCTCTCTCTCTCTCTCTTTCTCTCTCGTCTCCGTCTCTCTCTCGTCCAGTCTCTCTCTCCAAATCTTCGTTGCTCTCCTCCTCTGCTCGACGTCTCTCTCTCTACCTCATCTCCTCTCTCTCTCGTATATATAGTATATCCTATCTCTCTCTCTCTTCTTCTCTCTCTCCTTTTCATCGTTCTTGCTCATCTCTCGCTCTCTCGCCTCTCTCTCTCTCTCTCCTACTCCTTCTCCCCCTATCTCTCGCTGAGCGCTCGCTCTCATTCTCTCTCGGTCGCTCTCTCTCTCTCGGCCTCTCTCTCTCGCTCTCTCTCCCCTTCTCTCTTTCTCTATCTCTCCCTCTCTCTTTCTCTATCGCTCTCTATCTCTCTCTCACTCGCTCTCTCCTTCTCTCCCTATACGTCATCGCGCTGCCTCTGTCTTTCTCTGCTCTCTCTCTCCTTCTCTCCCTATTATCTCGCTCGTGCAGATGCTCTCTCATCTCTCACTCTCTCTCTCATCTCTCTTCTCTCTCTCTCTCTCTCGATCGCGCAGCGCGCGCGAGCGAGCTGAGACCGATGACCTAAACGTAACTCGTTATATCAGAAAAGTATGTGTTGCCTGTATCAATAACCGACTCGCAGTAGCTGGCCTGCCATGTAATTAACAACTCTCACGCGTGCTGGCACGATGAATGAAATAAAACAAGAAAAACAATTATTCGCCCGTAGAACACGTCAGGATGAAGTATGTTTACATAAAGCGTATATAGATACTATATTTATATAGGATAGATAGAGAGAGAGAGAGAGAGAGAGAGAGAGAGAGAGAGAAGAGAAGAAGAGAGAGGAGAGTGTGGTGTTGGAGAGAGAGAGAGGAGAGAGAGAGAGAGAGAGAGAGAGAGTAGAGAGAGAGAGAGAGAGGAGAGAGAGAGAGAGGAAGGAGCAGTCTGGCAGGCAAGGCAGACAGACAGACAGTCTGACGGATGGACGGCGAAATCAAACGATTAAATGGAATGGCATAGAATAGATCGATAAAATAGATAGATAGATAGATAGATGAGATAGATAGATAATAGAATGATAGATAGATAGATAGATAGATAGATAGGATAGATTAGATAAGATAGATAAGATAGATAGATAGATAGAATAGATAGATAGATAGATCAGATAGATAGATAGATAGATAGATAGATAGCTAATAGATAGATAGATAGAATAAAGATAGATAGATAGATTACCGATACCGTCACCGCCAGCGCCATCGCTACCGCCTCGCCACCGCCAACCGCATCGACAACACCATCTC
>NW_014577080.1:152301-157268 GCF_000485595.1 Priapulus caudatus
AAATATAACGAGCGATAGTTCTTCTTAATTATTTATTTTATAGTTTCGATAGCTTTTAAAGTGATTCTAATTAATATAAATTTTTAAAGTTACTGTTCAGGTCGTTAAATAGCGAAAATATGAATACCCTCAATGTTTCATGGTCTAGAATCGAACGACTTTCGGAAATATGACAGTTAAAAATATATATACTGCCGAATAAACTTAAATGCAAATGAAATTAGCATTTAAAACTTCATCAACCTTATCTAATCAGATTTATGACAAGTTGTAGTAGCGTGCAGTTTGTTCTGCGACTGCAGAATGAAACACGTACCTACGTACCCTGCTTTTGCTGGCTCTTCCAGATCAAACGTGTGAAAATATAGCTGGATCGTTTCGTGCGGTCGTCCGTGAAACCGATAATAGCAGTCAGCGTAGTTAGGGTAAGTGCCGTCCGTCCCTTTAGGGGAAGAGAAGTTACCAGTTTTTGCCTCCGTGCTAGAAAATTCGTGAGTGCATTGCGGCTCTGAAATAACAACTGTAAAATGTTGCCGCTAAGATCTAAACCGTTTTGAACAGAATCAACACACATTCAGCAGAGTTATTAGGATTAACACATCACGCCACAAAAGCTCAACACTAGCATTCATCGCTCACTTGCTTACACACGATATCCTCTTTTGTGAACAACGTCGTTCACACCTTTATTGAACCGCGTTCCTTGTAAGTGAGCTCAATTTGTCCCATAGCAAATACTAGTTAGACAAAGCAGCTTATATTGTGTTACGGCATAGAAAAATATGAAAAAGAAAAGTATTGCCCTCCTACTTATGGGTTATAAAGCTGCCCACCCTAGTGCCACATTATAACCGACCGATTACGTACAATAGCAGAAAGGTTGGTCAAAAAAGAATTTGTAAACATCGCTAACATGATAGACTTTCGCGTGGTGCTATCGCTCTGCTACAATTACTACTTACTACAATTTCAAATGTCAGAAAACAGCTGAAAATGTTCCTAGCACAAAGCGGACAGTGATTGATGTACATTAATTAACATTATCATAAAGTACGTTAGCGATTTGTCGGAAAACGCAAGGTATGTTAACTCGTGCGGAATAAACGATGTCAGGAAATGACATATTTGATGCGCTTTGACGTTTTCATAGCCATTAAAATCACCAGCAACATGGCCCTGATACATAGAAAGAAAGCAGCGGCAGTGCTAGTAAAAACTAAAAAGTACATGGAAAAAAGTGTTTAGCGGCACGCGGGTAGATTCACTAACCTGGCAAATAATCAAGACATTAAACTCGATTTTAGTTTACACGCAACATACCAACGTTTTGTTATAACTATTATAACATTATTATCAATTTAGAGTAAATATATTAATACACGGCTATACGTTACCAGTGGACATTTTCAAGGTTTTAACAGGATAAAATTGAACGAGTGCCTTCTACGGCTTATACTGCCTTATGTGTTGTCGTCAAGCAAGAGTTATAATTCGCGTTAATTTTCTGTTTTCGTCTGGCGAAGAAAGAACGCAACACTAAGTTAAAGCATTTGTTGTAAACAATTTCATTGTTTGTTTTCTGGCTATAATTCTTCGCAATATATGGCACCACTAAAGGTCTTGATTAGATATAACATAGCAGTTACGGTGACGAGAAAACATTATTTTATGGATATATTATTGTGGATGTGTTATTATGGATATTCGTGTAATAAAACGTATAACTATTATTTTACACGATTTGCAAAAAAATTGATATGATGAATATATTCTAACAAGAGCTTGTGTGCTCATTGAAATACACTGAAATTAGTTAGTGGCTAATAAATATCACCAACGACGTCTTCGTCGCCCGAGAGCTTTAGATTTCACATGAATATTTAATTAGGGTGTCTTAATGTGTTAGGCTCCTGACGCTAGGTTGTAGTGTCGCATATCTTCCTTCCATATTGAGCAGGATGTTCAGAACGGTATGATATAAGCAATTGCAAAAACATATATCCACGTAATTCAAATTAACGCAATGGTATAGGTTTAACTTACGATGATATATACCGAGAAGCCGAGGAACGTGCATGCCACGTCGATACAGCGTGCTTGTTAACTACGTATATATTATGCTATATATCATAGTCTAGCATTCAGGCAAGGTTTATTAGCTTATGTCACAAAGTATTACTCTTCGCCTACATGCGCAAGCTAAATCATATTGACGCTGGTAAAGGCATCCCGTGGGATCAAAACATGCTCAGGGTTCAAATCGATGGCTTGTATTATAAGCTATCGTCGGAACAAACCTATTTTTGGTCTCTATTGCATAGACCCAAAAAGCCGGTTGTCGATCGTTTCTACGCTGCTTATCGCTGCGCAACATCAAACTGAGTTAACAACTATAGATACATGAATGTCAATTTAAAATGTAAATTAGCATAATGCGATCCCAGAGTGGTGTTCATGCGGGTTAACTACGCGTGTAAAAGTGTTCTGAGAATATCGATAATGCACACAATGTTTTTGCCAGAAGCTAGTCGCCTGAAGACGATGGCTATAATACGGACGACGGCCATTAAGTTAAAGTAAATTATAAACTACAGAGAGGCGAGTTATTATTAATGTTAAATGTTAGCTCTTTATACCTTTCATTATTAGGAATTACTTGATATCACCCATGTAGACATATTTATACTAATTAGCGATATTGATTTTTATGTTAAATCGCGTATATAACATAATTATTATATGGTCAGACGAGTAGACAATAGGAACACGTTGATGCGATGTAGGCAAATATTGTGAACGAACACATGCAGACGTCTAAAGATCTACACCCTAAAGCCTGCAATTGCATAGCGATCACCTGATGCCATGGTTTCAAACACTGCTCGCCCCCAGTGCGGATATTAGAATAACTAAATCTTTCACCAATATATTAGAAGCAAAGCAAACAAGGACACAATTTTAATGCTTTAATTATTTTGCGCAAAAGTATTTAACTAATTCATCTAGAGCAAACATCAATTAATGAGCCCGGCCAGCGGCAAAGGCGTGCTGACGTCGCTGTTTTCGTGAGGTATGTGTTATTTATAACCACTGATGTGCAACGGGAGTTATAGCGATTAGCGAAGCATACCTCAACCGTTCGCTGCAGACCATGCGATCCATACTAGCTGATCCATACTAGCGATCCATACTATCCATCCTGCCCTGAGACGGATGGGGTCGTTGTCGTATTAGGTACTATACAGATATGTACCCGAGGTAGTTTTAGGTTGTTTAGTATTATGTTTATATTTTTATATGAGGTATGTTTAGGGTTAGGGTTAGGGTTAGGGTTAGGGTTAGGGTTAGGGTTAGTGTTAGGGGCTAGGCGTACACTTTTGTAGTACAAGTCTGGTACACTTTGTGTATACATTTATATGTCTCGGTACATTATCTTGTAACTACCTGAATACGACCAAACGACCCCTTGAGCCTTACGAGTGGGTCAAAATAAGCGCGTTGCACCCCAATACGGCTCGCGCGTAAGACTGTGCACGCGGTGAATAAGCGTGTGTGTGTGTGTGTGTGTGTGTGTGTTGTTGTTGTGTGTCGTGTGTGTGTGTGTGTGTGTGTGTGTGTGTGTGTGGTGCTGTGTGGGTGTGTGTGTGTGTTGGTGTGTGTGTATTGTGATGATATGTGTGTGTGGTTGTGTTATGTGTGTGTGTGTAGTGTGTGTGTGGTGTTGTGTGGTGTGTGGTGTGTGTGTGTGTCGTCAGTGTGTGTGTGTGTGTGTGTGTGTGTTGTGTGTGGCGTTGTGTGCGTTGTGTGTGTGTGTGTGTGTGTGTGTGTGTGTGGTGTGTGTGTGTGTGCGTGCGTGTGTGCGCGCGCGTGTGTGTGTGCGTGCGTGTGTGGTGTGTGTGTGTGTGTGTGTGTGCGTGCGTGTGTGCGTGTGTGTGCGCGAGCCTGGAACCTCACCGAGCGCATCACTGCACGCACGTTTTTCCTTCACACCTGCGCGTTGTGCGCGCGGGGATGGGTTGCCGGCAGTTGCCAATTTATTTCACCGATGTTTAACAAATAAGAGAAGTGTAGAAAACGCGGGGGAAAATATCTCTGAAATGGCAGCTCACCGCCGTCACTGCGGTTTGTTTCGTCGAGCTAGGGATATTGTAGCGGCAGCGTGTGTACTGTACGCCAAGCCGCGAAGCCTTAACTAGACGAACCCGCGGATGATTTGAGCTGTATAGATGGGGAAATAGCCGTTTGCGAACCGATGCATTATCTGAGTAGAACACGAGCAACGTTAGTGTATATCAAGCCAAGAAAGAGACCGCGCTCAAGAACGCTGGGCGCTGTCTATACGGAATATGCCGAAGGTAATATCATGAGACGATACTAAAATGATAATTGTGGTCGCGTCGCAATATGACAGCATTAATCATTCATGTTTACGTCCATCGTGAATATTATTGCTGCGCAGATTATTGGGAGTAGTAGCCGGACAATTTTAATCCGGCTGGCTTGTGTAGCTGGCGAAGCGTATGCACGATTGGATTCTACCACCCATCATGAAGAGGGCGCACCTCCCCTTACATGCCTTCATCGGTAGATAAGCGTAAACGAATCGACTCTGCATCTAATAGCAAAACACATTATAACGGTGAATATGTATTTTATACCAGGCGTAGCACAAGGTGCCGTGAACATTTGGTATTTTATTCGTGCCTCTTATAATAGTAACCGTTGCATAGTGCTACATACAGGAATTCAGTAGGCTATAAATCACTATTAGAGGCTACATATAGGAAATCGACGTGGCGACTCCGCACAACCCGAGTATCATTACGACGTTTATTCGATGTGCAAACTTCACGCGGCGCTACTCTCGTAATTGCCAAGCTTGACGCGACCATACACACACACACACACACACACACACACACACACACACACACACACACACACACACACACACACACACACACCAC
>NW_014577080.1:158103-182937 GCF_000485595.1 Priapulus caudatus
ACACACACACACACACACACACACACACACACACATACGCACACACATACACACACGCGCGCGCACGCACAAACACACATACACACACACACACACACGATCAGCCTCAGCACGATCGAATCCACGGCTGAATTACCGTGTATAATTAGTTGAAATGCACTGTAATTAGTGATTTCACATAAAATTATTCAAAGCACCGTACTGCAATGGAGCCGAAACAAAGGACAGCGTTCTAATGAAGAAGCTATTTTGACAGGTTGCGTGATGTCGCGACTGAATTTCTTTCGGGCTAGTATTCATTATGATAGCATCGTTTTTTAAGTTCATAGCTCCACGCTGTCCCACTAGGGAGATTGGCAAAATAAATGGCTGCAATTGAAATACTCCCACCGGTACGTCGTGCTACAGCCTATCCTTCATCATTCTAATTTATAACATTGGTCGGCGGGCTAGAGGGCACTTGCAGATATAATACACATATACCGACGTGTATATGGCTATACCTATATCGGCACTATAGTTTCTTTGTAGCTCGTAAAAAGTGCTCGTTACAGAACAGAGCCATATCTCACGATGAGTAGGTTTATCGCTTACAGAAAGCACTTGCTCGTTGCTTCGCTGATTTTGCGTGAATTCCTGCGTGAACGATCGTGCACCATGCAGCAAACAGAAAAAAATTCTCTTTCAGAATGCTTCCAGGGCTGGCATGCTCGTATTTCCTTGCGGAAGTTGTTTTTGCATTGTGCTCGCTTAGGTCTTTCCGATGTTAAATGCGGGTAAAGATGTGTCGAAAATGCCTCGAGATTTTCCTACATCTAAATATGGACGGAGCTGCTTGTGGACGTATACCTGTGAGTCAGACGCCTTTCAGAATCATCTCTTACTGATCTACACATGGTGTGATAGATAATGAGCCGATGGGAAATTCTTTTAAAAGTTTTGAGGTAAGATGATCAATTTAATAACAATTATTATATAGACTGTTCTTCTTTAAAAGTTTTGAGGTAGCATTTTTAATCTAATAACAATCATTACATTGACAAGTTGTTCTTCCGATAGCCTGTTTCTTTAATAAAAAAACATGTTATCGATTTTCTTGCCATTAGCTGTCTTTGACACTCTCTGATATCTAGAAGTAGCTTAAACCAACCATTTTATTACTCTAACATTTGATTACTATAAGTAGTTTTTACGAAGCTCTAGAGAAAATTATATCTTCATATAAATTCATTCGAGATTTTTATATCTTTTCATTTTTTTAAACTGAACGTGTTATTACTTTGATTCGCGTGAAAATGAACAGGAGTAACCCAGCGAACTCGATGGTGTATCCTGGGAAAACACGGTATGAAATTGTAATGGCACGCCTTGCTCGGGGAAATAAGTTAGACGTGTTTTCGAGACTTACCGTTAATAATTGTATTGATAAAACTATGATTATGAGAAGCACACATAGCCAGTAATGAGCATATGACCTAATGAACAAATGAACACTTTAGTAGCGATATACCAGCAGTAACAAAAGTTTTTATTATGTATTTGTGCATTCACAATAATATACAAAACTCAAAACCAAAATCAATAGACATTGAACATGAGCATTTTATTCCACACATGAAATTTCATTGACATTACACAGTGTTCATTTTATAACAAAACGTAAATGGCATTTAAACACTCTGTAACACACAATACCGCCGCACGCACGCAATTGTGCGCAAATTCGCAGAAAGGTACAGAACTCTATATCTTCTAGTTTAGAATATAGATCTGTATTCCATATGTATGACAAAACTTTTACGATCTCGATCCAATGCTCGCTATATACGAACGGTTGGTATATAGCGACCAGAGTTATTATATACAGCTCATATTGGCCTCGATGATCGACATTCTATAAGCAGTTTTGGCGACATCTGTCGTCGGCATCTGTAATAGATTTACCATTTATTCACATAGATATTACAAATGTACGATTATACACACACATACACACACACACACACACACACACACACACACACACACAACACACACACACACACACCCACGCACACCACACACACAACACACACACACACCACACACACACACACACACACACACACACACACACACACACGACACACCACACACACACACCACACACACACACACACACACACACACACACACACACACACACACACACACATATAATATAATAATATATTATATATATATATATATATATATATATATATATGCATATGCATACATACATAATGTAATAGAATTACTTATATGTGGGAACTAGGGCTACACGCCACGATATTTTCTTTGAAAAGTATAAATGATATTTTTAATATATGACCAAAATAGATAATAATGTCCCTAAAGGAAATTATAGAGAAAATATGGATTTTTGCCATAGGTATTTATTGCCAGCGTGGTTATAATATAATAATTACATGCCATAAATGAATTTCCAGCCATAGTAGCGCGAATGCGTGTCGAATAAATATAAATAACTATAAGTAAAATAGAAACTGCATAGTTGTACCATGTTGCCACCTCTTTATGCCAGTGGACCTCATGGTCCGCATTAGTTGTATAGTAGGCGCCCGCTCAACCAATCCGAGCACTGCAGCAATCATATGGGAATCTCCAGACGTTAAAATCGGTCGGCTAGTCTGTCGGTGCAAAACTCCCAGCAGATCGAGTCCGTGTCAGACACAATATTCTCGCCCCTACCTTTACTGCAGCTTACACCGTACAGCCTACCTTTACTGCAGCTTACACCGTACAGCCTACCTTTACTGCAGCTTACACCGTACAGCCTACCTTTACATAAGCCGTGATTGGTATTGTCACTGAATCTGGATTCATCGTTATCTTTAGTTCAGAGGCTGAATAATTAATAAAGTAAATAGTTAGAGAGTTGATAAAGTTTCGCCAAAAGATCGATGGAGTAAACGTAAAAGTCGAGCGCTCAACTTGTCTTGTTTTAATTTATCATCCTTTTTGACAGCGTGTTGGTCTATGTTTTGGCCATTCGGACGCTCCCACCCCACGATATAGAGCATATACGCACAAACCGGTCAGCTTTTGGTCGTTGCGTGGGGTTCACGCGTACTTTCGTAGCCCGCGTGTTCGGCCGTGCGTGTGTAGTATAGGGCACAACACGAACGTACGTTTACATGCAAGGAATCGATAACCCTTCTACACTGCAAAGAATGTATAAATATATCCTATACAGCACACAGGTCCACTGGAGAATATTACTTTGCTGATCATGAAGCTTTCCCAAAGAATAAATCCGTAATAATTGAAATTAAATAAGCATTTTAACTAATTAATCTGGCGAATAGCCGTATCATCCGTTATTGAATATCTTATTGCATTTCTGTTCTTTTTACACAACCAAAACATACTTATATCGATAGACCCGAAAGTGTAGAGAACCCCCACCTTCTTTTTCGTACTCCGCCTCTCACGCGCGCACAACAGATTGCGTGTCCATCGCCCCATACAACGCTTACAGACAAGGGATATTGAACGCTGACCGTCCCACAGTCGATAGAAAAAACGCGCTGTACTAAGACCGTGAATAATGAGTGTCACGTCAATAGAGTCAACCTCTTTCCTGTGGCAGTGCCAAACCAAGCCGTGGTTGATCATGTAAGAAACCATCGTCTTTTCAGTCTTTTCCGATCCCCAGGGTTTGATCTGAGTAGATTTACAAAAGACTAAACTATATCGGAACGGATATTAAAGGTCGTCTATAGATGTGAGGTGAAGCTTAGCCAGCCGGTTATACCCATCCGTAACTGGAAAAAGTTTAGATAGACCGTTATAGAATGGCATCTTGCCAGTGCTCTCATGCATACGACACACAAATTGAGCTGACCAGGTTGTTGTACGCATCACCTTAATGCCAATATGTGAGACATTTCGCCGTGTATGTATAGGTACATTTCCTTGATAATGCGCGTGACAGAATAATAGCCGCCACAGCTTGCATAATCTACAGAAATATAATACCGAATTTTAAAAGAAGGGTATAGCGCAAGTTCAGTAGGGTTTTAGTAATTCGGTAATCGATATTGGTGCAGTCAGACAGGGATCTACATTGTTGTTGGGGTTCTGAATGGAGACACGCACGTGTCACTCGAGTTAGGTTCGATAAAGTATGCGACTGTGTGTCATTTATCTGTCAGTAACAATAAATGTAAAAATCTATTAATTCACGCGGTGCGTTTATTCATACACGTTAGTAATACTGTAGGAATCCCTTCTCCTCGAATATAGGAAAGTTAATATTCACACATTATTCTTAGGAGAGTCCTCGGACAGCTTGTAGGGCGCACGTATATAACGAAGGTTACATATATATATGTAACCTTCGTGTGTACAAGTAGGTTTTTGCACGGATCCGTGAAACGTTGCTTTCCATACGAGCGTTAACTACATAGCCGTAACTAACGATACGTAAGCGAATTGTCAATGGACCAATAATACAAAGTTTGAATTGAATTATAACTTGTAATTTCACTATGTATATGTCTCATGACTACACGATGATTAGTTTAAATAACGTTTTCCAGTAAAGGTATTGTAAAATACATAGAAAATAGGAAAGGAATACTCATTATTTCGGTATGTGAAAATACATTGATGGTAATTGCCGCACAGATCTGTAGAAGATGACCATAGGTTCATCTCAATTTCAGACGTAACTTCTCTTTGCAAATTATAGCACACTAACGAATGCACGTTGGGGAATCTTTCGATAAACGCCCCCAAAACCTTTAGAACTATTCGAATATTCCAGTGGCGTTATCGATCCCCACACTGTGAACAGTTGTTACTTGCCGCAAACGGCAGCCAATTTAAAGCATTACCAGCGTGGCGATTGAAATGTGTATAATTTAATTTAGCGAGACTGATTGAGCCTCTGATGTTTTCGTTTTGTTTCCATGCAAAAGTAAATATAGGTCTATTGTTGATGATTGCCTCACATCTGCCCGACTGTCTGTGTGTCTTTTAAAGGCATAATAGGCCCATTGATTATACAAAGTTGACGAATGCTACAGTAACTGGCACCTTCTGTAGTTAATAAGTACATTACCTTATAGTCAAACGCGTATTAGTTTGTCCAATATCACTGCTAATTACTAAGAAATGTCTAATTGAAATCCGTAAATCTGGTAATCTGGCGCCAACGCTAAATTGGTTGCCAAGCAAAATAGCCTCGAATTCGGTTAGGCAACGTCACATGTTGCTACGGGTGTTTAGCAGAGAATTGTTTGTCCTGGGATGCTTATATACGACTAATGAGCTAGTAGAATGTATCTCTGGGTGTATTCTCGGTATTGAGGCACAAGTAAATAACCGTGGGTGCTAATGAACAGGTACCCACATGTCTTCAATTTCAGACACAGGTGTATTCGTTTGACCAATATACGTAAATACGCGTAGTGCCGTCTGCTTTCCATGTTTAGTCTGTGGCCGTGGTTAGTCCGCGATCCTCCCATAGCGTTGGCCCCCAACACAGCCTACTTCATTATCACGAGCGTCCGTGATTCGTACGTGGATTCCACGTTCATTACAATCAGAGCTACTGTTACGTATACAGGTACGGTACTGTACTATCGCTAGCATTGCGTACGGCCGAGCGAAAATGCATGCGTGCGTGCGTTTTTGCATGCGTGCGAAAATGTCCGGTGGACTATAAATCTGTATCACACCCGTTTCGAAGTATGCGGTTTCGAAACTGTAAACAAGTCAGTCAACTGATTTCGTGGACTGCGGATTTCAATTAGACATTTCTTAGTAACCAGCAGTGATATTGGACAAACTAATACGCGTTTGGCTATAAGGTAATGTACTTATTAACTACACAAGGTGCCAGTTACTCTAGCATTCGTTAAAATTGCATAATCGATGGGCCTATTATGCCTTTAAGCTTCCTCGTCATGCATTTGTTTAAAACATGCCTCGTGTATTGATTAGTGATTACGTCCCCGTTAATAGTAAAGTAAAAAAAATATTCCACCTTTTCACAAAATGTAAGTAATTCTGTTCACTTTTTAAGGTTAAATTTCTGCATTATACTTCCTAGCTTACTATAATATTGTGCAATGTAAACATACACTCGTGACTCATACTTAGCCCATAGCAAGCAATTAATGTCAGGATCATAATATCAAATCGTCCACGTTTTTTGGATTTTTAACTAGTTGAGAAACAATCATATCAGGTAAGAATTTGACAATACATTTATTGCCGTTAGTACTTACTTTTCATGTAAAAAAATGGCAACAAAATTTCCCAAATATACACCATAGAAAATTCGTGACGTAGTCAATTTAAGCGCGGCCGATTGTTCAAAATGGACGCGGTGCGAGGTGTATCATGACGGAGTACCATTACGTTCTCCAAGAATTGGTTAAAATAGCCGCATGCATTACGTGGGATTACGTGATCGGGCGCGAATATAGTAGTATAAAACGTCATGGCAAAAAGCATCGAAAATTGTTACGGAAAACGCGAATGAGTGATGCCTTGACAGTGTCTGGGGGGCTAGAGAATTGCAGGCATTTTAACGCTCACGCTCTCTATTATAAGGTAGGCCCTACGTCTATTGACACGCATGACTCCGTATACGTACGATTGTCCGTACCGCGATAGAGATATTTTTCACAAAATAATCCGGTTAATTAAAGGTCATCCGCATAATTTAGAAATGTTCGCGAATGAAAAGTATATATGTATTCAATGGTTAATCAAGTGAATCTTTGAAAGGGATTTCGGTAAACCGGGTGAATATTTTACACGATTACGAGAACATTGAGAAACGATGGAATATCACGCACGCGTAGCGAACAGCAGATCCCGTTTAATGAACTTCGAAAGAACTAGGATTGCGGGAGTGCACATAACACAAGTGGATTAAAATACCGAAGTCAAACAAGAATCCAAAATGGACATGTTTCGATTAGAGCATTATGTCTTCGTGAATATTAGGTATGAAATGACCCTCGGCTTTAAATTACAGGCTGGGGATCATTGTGTGTATCAGCATAATGCACATGGCAGTACAACCCTTGCCTATCTACTTTTCTTGTTATCGAGTATAACAGTGCGATTTTCTCCCAGTTCATATAACTCGCATCTTTCGCTGCTTCTGGACGACAGAGAGTAAGATTAAATCGTTGCGTAAGAGGCGGATCGTCAGCCAGCCATCCCGTAAATAACTAATATTATTGGCTTAAGAGTACAGGCTAGAAATTCGCCTGGAGAATAAAACAGTGGATCAATACTCTTAGGGAATTCCGGACTCTATGGATTTTCGACGCAGTAATAAGCAGTTGTTGGTGAAAATGCTCGCCGGCAGTGAGACATAACGTCTTTGGAGTTAGCTCTAAATACAGCGACTATAATATGCTCTCTGGCTTTGAATAATCCTAGATTCTTATATACCAAAAGAAAAATGTAAGTGGAAAAGAATATTTTAAACCGCAACAGCTTCTCGACTGCCGCTAGCAGATAACTCCGTGAAAGCTTTTTTCGGGAGAAGATAGATGGTTTTACGCGTATAGCGACTATGTATTCTTATCGCGACGTTTCCCTCTGCGCAAAACCCAACACTTCGCCTGGTGGATTCTCTCGTCAATAACTTGCATTTGGAAGGTTTAAACGGAAAGAGATTTTGCCGCGCTGTGCGATTGATTCCCGCCTAACAATCGCCGATGTATCGACTGCCGTTATGAGGCGCATGTAGAGAGCAAGATTTGTGCGCGCGTGCCTCACGCTCGGGTTCTTTTCAGCGGGACCAGCCAGTGTGAGACACGTGCAGCGATCGCGCAGCTACACTCTATATACCAGCGGAGCACGACTCCCGGATTTATTCGCTCTAGCGATTCACTGACCGCGGTGATTGAAATCCAGAACGGGCTTCGCGTTCGGTGTAGGCGGACTGTGCTCACTGCCGACTTTGTATGCTCGGAGTACAATCTAGCGAGAGGAGTGCCGCGAGTGAAAAACATGTGTTAGCTAGGGGAAAATCAATGGTCGTACAAGCAAGCATGTCGGAGTCGTGCATGCTTGTAGTACGGCGGGCGGGCGTCGATGCATGGACACGGTCGGTGTGGTGCCGCTTCCATGACCAGTGCGCGTTCGTGCACTGTGACGTCCCCACTGCGGTGATTTATTTTGTTTATCGCAACCCGTTCTCGAGAAAACCTATTTGCCGTAAGTCGCTGAATCCCAGACATTTCTTCTTCGCGAGGTGGCTGAGCGCTCGAGAAGCCTTCTTTGCTGGGCACTCTCGCGGGAAAAGCCCATTATACGAACACTTAGCACGAAAACCTGGCTTCCGTTATAGAGCGCGAACGAATCGTTAATTCCTCGGGCCTAGACTCTTTTAACGAACATTACAAGCAATCACGTCTTCGGAATCGAGAAGCGGTGATAAGTCGGCGACATGCCTTGAGGTTCGCTCGATACGAGGTTTTAACTGGCGCGAGAAAGCGAACGAGCATTACCAGTTGTTATGGCACGATCATCGTAAAAACAAGAAGACCATCAGGTCCGATAGCCAGCTCTATATACGGATTACCTGCACTACTTCGCGTAGCCTATATTCACGGTAAATGCGTCATTTAGTGCTGCTTACACGTGAACATACGTGTTATATATAAGGAGGCCTATATGTCGAAGATATGTGTTCTACGTGACCAAATCTAAAATCTCACAATCAGCGGCAAAGGCGCAACGACTTAACGCTCGCATTCGGCAAACGTCGCTGTTGTGAAAGCGGTGAGATTACGGGTCAATGATGGTGAAATCCAAGCGACTTGTTTTGGCGAGACAATAAAAGCACCGGCAATACGGACGTTGTTGTAATGCATATACTGTATCTGTAGGGTTAGGGTGCTGCTAGAACAGCCAATCAGACAAAAAGGTCGAGCAATTAAATGGGATGCGCGAGAAGAGTACACATAAAACGAATTTTTATCGTTTGTACATAATACATCCTACATTCATAGTTTTATGTCTGTGCTATTTTCATGAAACATAAAAATGTAATAACACACTAGCAAATAATTGAACTTTTAACCCTAATGGAAATTAGTATACATTGAAAGAACCTATACATGTCAAATGTAGATTTTGTTAAAATTTCAAATAATTTTTGTATGCATCTACCAAAATTATTACATTGCAGTTCAAAATAACGTTGCTTAACCATTTAAACATTTTCCCTCCCTTGTCTAAATTGTTTTAATTAAAACCAATAATTGACACGTAATGCGTTAATCAGGCGTGTCATATTTAAAATATGCGATGATTAAGTTTAAATCATAAAGGATTTTACAACACACAAACGCATATGGATTCTAAAGTATCGCGCAAGATTAAGATTGTTGCGTATAGAGACAGTATCGCATTCTCACAGTAAATTAGCGCAGCGCTCCCACGGGGTTGTGATAGTGTTTTGAATGTACTAACTTTACTGCAACGGCTTTTCAAGGATCATCCTTCTGGGCTAGTAACGTCGCGTTACTAAATTCAATTACAATTACAAATTCGTTCACAGTGGCTTCGTAGTTTAAAGAAATTTCTTTGTCGACAAGAAAGAGCAACAGTGCGTTTAACAGCTTCCTCCCTCATTGTTCTGCGAAATAGAGTATTGGCATGTCGTAAGGCAGGATCTCTCTCTCTCTCTTTCGTTTTCTTTATATATCTCTCTCCCTCTCTCTGTCTTTCTAGCTCTGTAGTACCGGCCTTCGCCGCTCTCCCGTATTAAGGGAGCCGGGTTGTTAGTTCCTTGTATCCCATGGTGCACAAACACAGATACACACACACACGCACACACTCACTCTCTCTCTCTCTCTCATCCATCCATCCTTGGTGTGGTTGGTGGTAGCGGTAGCGGAGGCGGTTGTGGTGGTGGTGGTGGTGGCGGTGGTGGTGGTGGTGGTGGCGGCGGCGGCAGCGGCGGCGGTGGCGGTGGCGGTAGCGGTAGCGGTGGTGGTACTGACGACGGTAGTTGTGGTAGTGGTGGGAGGGATATTCGGTATTGATAGCAGTTGTGGTTTTCATTTTCGTGGGTGCGTGCAAGTGTGCATCCGTGCGTATGTGCGTATACGTACGTACGTGCGCATGTGAGTGCGTGTCTACATGCGTGCGTGTGTGCTTGCATGCAAGTGCGGGATAGTGCGCACACGAGTACGCACGCACGTACGTAAGTGCGTGCGTGTGTGCGTGCATGCAAGTGAGGGTTCGTGTGCACACGCGTACGTGCGTATGTGCGTGTGTGCGTGCGTGTATATGTGGGAGAGCATATGCACCTGGACTTCCTAGCGCGCACTGCTTCCTACGTCGTTAAAATGAGGATTCATTGCCAAGTATCGTGTTAATTCCCGACCTAAAGGCGGCATCACAATTTCGCAGATGTACGCAGGCTCTTCTACCGATGGGCAAAACTAACATCGCTATAGCGTAGCTGGCATTGAACAATTCCCAAAACCATTCCCGGGCTAATATTATAGAACACAGTTATGCAATCAGACTAAGCCCGCCGACTGTTTACAAGGTGAAGTACACTTAGACGCGCATGGAAAAATATAAACGAGCGCAATTTAGACAAATATTATAAATAAATTAAGGGCGAAAATCAATTTGCTGTTGCACTTGTTCGACATCAAAATTATTATGACTTCAACCTCAGGGCGTACCCACGGTAAATCTTTACCAGACTGTTTAATCATGTATGAAATTGCTTTTACAATACTACGCGTTCATAAAGCACCATTAAGTCTTCCTTTAAGGGCAACAACCTAGCTCACAAAATACGGTTGGGCGCTCAAACATGGATAGTGTGTGTGTGTTGAGGCGTGAGTAAGCCTCTATAGTGTTCCTGTATTTAAATATTTTAAATCTGACACACTTGCTAAATTAAGCATAGAAACAGGTAGTGTCTACTTGCGGATATTTTTTATTTATATCTCTTACTGCATTCTACAGCTATCCGTGTTAAGTATAGAATACTTGCTTGCACCTTGTTTTTGACTTTGTATTAAAGCGTCCGTTATAAAACAGTAGGCAAACACTAACATCCGCCTCGCCCCATAGGCACAGACAACTGAGATTACGGTATGTAACATTCGTACTACAGATAACGAGGTGCACCGCTATTAACCACCTAATTAGTCTTAGTAGGATCAATCAACAAAAAAATTATCGCGCGAGACATAAGCCCGGATATAAGATTTCGCATCAAACTATCGAATGATGGAACAACGTGCAGGATTGTGGATACAATATTAACAGTAGAGCCTACTAGAGGTTAGTAGCAACATTACGTGTCTGGCAGTGATGTCACGCGAAACATGAACACATGATTTATATCTGCCAGCATTATTGTATAAATCGAGGATAAACGAAAGTATAAACAAGAGAAAAATCGTCAATTAGAACGACGACGAGAGGAATGTCTGTAAACGGATGTGTAGTGTAACCAGTAGAATGAAGGTATAAAGTCAAAACTTGTTGTAGTAACCGGAATAAACTTTAATAACGCAGACACAGTGTCGTCGCATCGCACAAAGAGACAAAGAACGCCGCACACGCGCATACGCGCGTGTGCTCAGCTCCGCGCCCAGAACCCGAACCTCCCCTCCCTTCCTATTACATCTCTCCCTATATATTCGCCCAAAACTCCCTACATCTTGAGCGCACATGTCACCCGTTCTGTCCAGTTCCAACCGTTCCCCTCATTTCACAATCACCCTAGAAACTGCATAACCTAACTATTTCTCATCTGTATGCTAAACGCCGAACCCTGCTTCTATGTACAACTAAATCTATCTACGATTACTAATTCAATGAACATGTGTAAAACACACGTTACAGTAGTGTTCTATTGTTTTCATATATCGTTTTGCCAGGTGGAGGGACTCCTGATTCGGGGAATAAACGTGGAAGTTGAGTTTCACATATCTGCGTCCTCTAATTTATTGGAGTAAGAGTTATGTAAGATAAAGATATCTACTATAATTCATGTAGTAAGAGAGATACAACAGGATGAAAGAGGAAACGTGTAGTCGGCTGATCCCTCAGCACTGGCCGTAACTGAGACATGTGTTTATGTGTTCTAATGCCAAACGTATTCTATATCGTGTATACTAGTAAGCAATGTCTAATGTAATTAATTAATTATGTAATTAGTGTCTAAAAGCTTGAGCGCAAATACTTCCAAATAAGTAATCTTACGCCGTGTAAAGACGGTAGAAATTTCAATGAAAAAGATGACGACCCCTATTAGTTTACTAAGACGCCTACAAATCGAGAACTATCTCAATTCTGTAAACGAATGTCTGAAATAAAAGGAAATAATCGCACGGTTTTGCTATCGGCCAGCAAGTCGATTTTTCCTAACATTCGCAGGGCGGGGAAACCAGCCAACCCAATACGCACAATTGCAGTGTTTGATTTACGACAATTGGCAGAGGTGTGAACGACATGCTGAACAAGCCTGTCTGGCAAGCACGGACGACCAGACTCGTCCCTTGTGTGAAGTAGATTAACCGATTTCGATATGGAGTGTGAATTCTGAAGCGATTGTGTAAGGCGTTGACTTTGAAAATGATTTTAGAGAAATGGTTACATCTCAATGTGCATAACGCTACCATCATGGCAAATTCTGTTAAAGTTTAAAATTATTGGCATGTAGATGTACGTAAATGTAATAATATACATCACGTCTGCATTTTAAGGAAGGAAGTGAGGAGATGAATCATCGGTGTTCATGGCAATAATATGACTTCACTTGTGATAAAAGTTGACGAATTCAATCGGAATGGAAAAGGGGGGCGAATATGCGATAATTAAGTGCATATAGACATGAGCGTCGAGAGACTCGATCTGAAATAGGTACAACAATCAAGAATACAGAATTATTCAAACGTTATCTCATGTACAGATCGGCCGTGCTAAGGATAACAACCGAGAACTGAAACTGCTCGGAATACTGTCTTTCACGTGGTGGATGAAATCCCACAAGCCAAATATTATATGGATAGCTAATTATAGCTGTACGCGTACGGATGCGCGCCAGGCTATTTGTTTAATGATAATGATATTTGCTTACATTCTAATTAGTGCCGGTGTGTGTGTGTGTGTGTGTGTGTGTGTGTGTGTGTGTGTGTGTGTGTGTGTGTGATATATATATATCCTTTTATCTAATGCAATTTAATATACATTAGGCACACATAACTGATTATTATCAACACTCATTTACACGTTCGAGTTCTTTGTTAGTCGTTTATAGCGAAGATCGATAGGTAATCTGACATATTGCAGCCACGGACAACCTTTCATAGATCAACATGGCCAAAAAGTTAGCTGATATTTCCTGCGGCGATCGTGACTGCGTTATTTGACAATTCGCACCATGAAGTAGCGATTACTAACTGCAATTACAAATTAATGGAGCACCGTTCACGCTGTGATCAGATGCTGTAAATACTTATTAGCTGTACTCACGTGTTTAGTTTACCTAACCTCAACTTGTAGTCATGACGCCAACCAGAGTACCAACACTCGACCGTCCACCCCAACAATTGTTTTTCAATTTATAATTTCGTTCTATAAAGTGAAGTGGATACGTTAGTGATCACGAGTAATCATCTAATAGCAATGACGGCGGCGTCTGCTGACGGTTTGAACATCAAATACATACCTGCATCTAAAAAATCGGAGGTCTTTTTTTCCTAAATTTTGAGATGGAGTACATGCAATTAATGTAATAGTAGATTAACATTGTTTAGCTACTATTGTTGATAATAGCTACAGCTGGCTATCCATCTTGAACCCACATAGAGCAGCCTGTCTCCGTAGCACCGTGTCTGAATTGGATCTTGATCTCAAAGGTAGGTTATATTTCTCCTGATATAATAAAGCTTACTGTGACAAGGAATTATACTTTTATCTAAATAAATGCAGAAATAATCGCGGTGATGTAGTGGCGTGATGCTAATTGTTCACTCAAGCCAATATCAAACGCAGTCGCTGTCAAATGTTTAGGAATTGAACGAAGAATATTGCATAGCGATATGCCGTGAAGACCGCAATAGGCCGCAATATGCCTTGAAAACCATGTATAGTGGCATAATAATGGTGGGCAATATTATGGCACGGACAAGCTATCGATTATCTCATATGGCAGCTGTAGAGGCTATATGCACGTCGGTATCAACTATAATACTACATTATTTATCATTATCAGACATTTAATGGCTAATATACATACGACCGAAAATCCATTTTTTTGCTCGACTGTAACACGGACGCATATAAGCTGCAACGTTAAAATGATAACACATAATTATGTGACAACGCTATACACACCATCACGTAATAATATCAATCGTCATGCAATGTGACGATATTTAGTTCAAAATGACTGGAAAATAGTACCTTGTCAAACGTGGCGTAGGTCAAAATAATATAGCAACATAAACTGGCTCGACGTAATAATTGCCAGCAGAGAATGAAGCGATTTCAACCTAATGTATATATTCGTAAAGTAAAATTGATTACATTACTATCTTTGCTATTAATGAGGGTCTTTCTTCATGTTTGAAATGGAATCTCATTTGTATGAACTTCAAGTTTTCACAGCCATAATGGATTTGGCACGATTTTTGGCGCATGGAGCAAAATTTATAACATGATTCTTGCCTCATGAGACCAGTTGCTGATGAACTAACTTGAATTATACGCACACATAGGGGAAGGTCGCTGTGCTAGATTCACGATTAAAACCCGAATTTCAGATTGAAGAAAATATAGACTTTTTACTGTCTTTCGCTTTTTAATCATTATCGAAAATATTCATGCCTGAGTTATGCGTTTTATCACGTTTTATTATGTTGTGTCGTGTCGTGTCGTGTCGTGTCGTGAACATACATACATACATACATACATACATACATACCCACACACGTACGTACGTAACCGCATGCGCGTACACACACTCTCTCTCACGTATAAATAAATAAATAAATAAACAAATAAATAAATAAATAAATAAATAATTAAATATATAAACAAATAAATAAGTATGATATACTTACTGTGCGTCGCCCATATGTGTGACAGATGAATGAGAAGTAGACTCCAGTAGACAGCACCCGATAGCCGGCGCATAGCTCTAATCAACTCACCTGCAACATTCGACAAACGATCATAAATCAATCATCTATCTATCTGTGTGTCTGTCTGTCTGTCGGTCTGTCGGTCGGTTTGTTATTCTGTCTTTCTGTCTGTCGGTCTATCTGTCTGTCTGTCTGTCTGTCTGTCTGTCTTACTGTCTTTCTGTCTGTCTTTCTGTCTGCCTGTCTGTTTGTCTGTCGGTCGGTCGGTCTGTCTGTCTGTATGTATGTCTGTCTGTCTCTCTGTCGGTCGGTCGGTCGGTCGGTCTGTCTGTCTGTCTGTCTGTCTGTCTTCCTGTATGTCTGTCTGTTTGTCTGTATATTCCTCCATCCATCCGTCCGTCTGTCTGTCTGTCTGTCTGTCTGGCTGGCTGGCTGTCTGTCTGTCGGTCGGTCGGTCGGTTTGACTGTCTGTCTGTCTGTCTGTCTATCTGTCTGTCTGTCTGTCCCTCCATTTCCCGTCCGTCTGTCCGTCCGTCCGTCCGTCTGTCTGTCTGTCTGTCTGTCTGTCTGTCTGTCTGTCTGTCTGTCTGTCTGTCTGTCTGTCTGTCTGTCTGTCTATCGGTCTGTTTGTTTGCCTACCTGCCTTCCTGCCTGACCGACCTACCAGCCGACCGGCTGACCAGCCGACTGACTGCCTGCATGCATGCCTGAATGCCTGTCTGCATGCCTGACTGCTTGTTTGTATGCCTGACTGCTTGTCTGTATGCCTGAATGCCTGTCTGTATTCCTGTCTATCTGTCCTTGCACCCATTCGCCATCTAATATACCTGTCTCCAAAGGCATTCAGACGCGCGTGCACATATGAATCCGTCAGTTAATCCAGCCGGCTGCTGTTCGTTTCTTTCCTCGTGCATTTAATCTTTCTTTCTCTCTCTCGCTCTCTCTTTCTCTCTGTCTCTCTATCTCATGCTTTATTATATCTCTCTCTCTCTCTCTCTCTCTCTCTCTCGCTGTATGTATGTATGTATGTATACGTGTGTGTGTGGGTGCGTGCGTGCGTGCGTGCGTGCCGTGCGTGCGTGCGTGTACATGTGTTAGTGTGTTTACGTACTATGTGTCAACAGATGTGACATTATGTCCCACCTGACTTGTGATGATATATGTTTCCCGCTTGCACCCCACGCGATAACTAGATTGTCCGTCCCTGCACATCCTTACGACGATATGTCTACCGAAACATGCAGCCATGCGAATGCAATGGCACTGGATCAGTGACAGCAACGAAGTAGTGGTTTTTTTTCTGCGCGCTCACGGGGGATAGGTGCCGCAAATTAATTGTGTACAACGCATGCTAATATCAATAAATGTGTTCCGACAAAGTAATCGTTGTGTTGAGATCGAATTAACAAAAGTATTTAGAACGATGTCGTTAACTGTCGGAATCTGTAAAGGCGACGTCCACAACGAATGGGTATTTGTCGATCGATGTCAACGAGGAAGTAGAGTTCGCAATGAATAAATGAATGCACGCACGAACGCCGCTGACAAATGCATTAGCTTCGTAATGGCACAAGGCATGTTATAATGCACGATTGCTACTCGTGTACTCTGCTAGGCCATTTAGGCGAGGTCTTCCTTATCATCTTGATATATTTTCCTAATCTGAATTACATTCCTTGAAGACCCCTGCGCTCCCCATAGGAAATGCATGCGGTTGATCATAATGGATTATGAATGTGGAAAGGGGGCATGCCAGTTAGTACACGCTCTGGCACATCACGACAAAATTTTATTTTTAGATGTGTTTAACGCTTTCAACAAGTACGTCAATTAAACAGAATAGAACAAATCTAGATGTTTGACCATGCCAACATGTCACAATCACCTATACCCTAGCGGATACGCGTGCCATCTTTCGAACCTAATACAATCATCGACATGACAACTACGTTAGGAACGCAGTGTCGTAAATTACACGTGCTTACTAATTTCGATGTTAGACGCGCTCTTACTACGATGACGACATCAGTGTACCTGCAGTACGAGTAATAAGCTACGCAGCTCCGCTCGTCCACGATCGCCAATGAATCATCCTAATGGAAACACACGCGCCTTGTCTGAGCTTCGTCGACCATCGATTTGGCACTTACGACGCCGACATGCAGCGTGTGATGTTCTCGCCGGTAGGCTATGATAGATCTGGACGACGTCGCTCAGCTGTACGCATTTCTAATCCGATCATATGCTGATTGTACATGCATGCATGCCCCTGGCAACTTACAAAAGCAATACCCGACGCCGTTCTGAATGTGATGGCGGCGCATATGTGTCGTGTGTGGCTTCAGGTGGCATGCTCGATTTGCCGCGTCCATATTCATGACCGCGTGGCTCAATGTTTCGCGCATAATCATCATGTGGCCCTTTAGCGCGGGTAGCGACGCGGTGCTAGGCGAGGGCTGTTCGCAGCAGCACGATAAGCTGTTAGATTGCAGGGCGCAGCTAGATCATAGTGTAACACTGTAAGTAAGAGCAATGGATTAGCGATACTTTATATACGCTGACAGCATGAATGACACATGTCACCATCGTTACATTAGAGACAAGGAGGCGCATTAATCATTATTCGAAACGTTGTTTGAAGCTGATATTTGGAGAGGGACTACTTTAGTGCAGGTGATATCACCAGCTGTATATGAATAGAGATTCTCTATTTGTGCACTCCTGATATTAGTAAAGCAGCACATTTACCGTCCGTGTGTTATAAACAACGGTAGGTGAGCCTGTGACAAAGTTACGTTGCACACTACTGTTGTACATTGATGAGTCTGTTATTATATTCAGTTTAGATAGTGTTTAAGATAGATGTAATATATCATGTCTAACAGCTTCGAGAGATTATGATCTCACATCACATTACGTAAGGGAGCACAATAAAAGCTAATTTTTCCTGAATAGGATAATAATTAATTACAGCAATTTGTAGGAATTGCATTTGCTAATGCACACTCTTATTTTCACGTATTATTTCATTAGTAATGTATCAGATTTATTGCAGATGACTAGAATCGTTCACTTTTGTCAATTTGTATAGGTAATTCACTTCATCTCATTATTATTAGACCACATTTTCGTGCGCATTATGTCTTGAGAAGTCGTTATAATTACCATCGGGGTTACTTCATCGAGTCCGTTAAAATGCCATGGCTGATTCTGACGATAAGAACTAAACTAGCGCTTGATAAATATTATATTTAAATCCGCCTGGAGTAGAACAATGGTCCTAGTTAGGTATAAATCCAAATTATGCATTGAAAAAGCAGGCGTTGATTCAGTTAACTCATGCGAGATTTGATTACATGGTATTTCGTTAACAGAATAAATTTTAATTCGGACATGTGCAATACAAAAGATTGAGTTCGAAGAAATACCAATTTACCATATTTATTGCGTTTGTTTTTAGTAATTTGTTTTCAATTTCATCGCTAAAGCTGATCAGGCTGTTCGATATCAACGCGTTATCTGATCAAGAACACTTCTGCGTGCAGTTGATCAATAATGCTTGCGATAAGCAAGTCTTTGAGCAGTATTTAATCCACTGCCAAGGCTCCGGGATCACGGGGGAGATGCGGTAGTTAATAAAGCTGTTCTCATAAGAAAGAGCATCCACTCGAAGTATTGCGCTATATGTACCGTGAAGGAAAAATATCACCGTGTGCCGGTCAGTTATCTGACTTTTCGCAATATATCTATATTTGCATCTATATTGGCGCACGTCATAAATCCTTGTCTCATTGTGACGGCCCTCAATGATTTGCGAATTTTATGTAAGGTAACAATGCGGGGGTTTGCTTGCTATCTCACCACAACTACAATAATATATAATAATTCCCCTTAATTATGTATCTTACGTGTAATGTGACTGGTATAGATCTACGCTCTCCAGATTCACGCTCAATTCGGTCTCATCTAAGGCGTTGACGACACAAGCGGCCTGCTAAATGGTGGATGCTTAACCGTTGACAGCACTGCCACCTAGCGTGTCATTCGGCGTGTTGCTACGCTGCCAGTACTTCTCGAGCCAACACTCGCTTTCTGACGCACCGAACGGACAACGAATTACAAGTGCGTCGGGTGAATTCAGCCTGCGCGCTCGATCGATCGTCTAATGTAGATCACAGCACCGGGAAGAAATCAACAAAATGTCTGTAGCCATTTGCGTCTATTAAATCAGATCTTCGCCACTCTCTACTCGCTTCGTGCGAATTTCGATCCGTTGTTACTGAAACAAAAAGTATCATCTTGCTATCGGGCCATAGCAGATATCCCGATAAATCATAAAATCGTACTCAATGGGTTATTGTCCCACTCACTCGCTCATTCGCTCGCTCGCTCGCTCGCTCACTCACTCACTCACTCACTCACTCACTCATGTGTGTGTGTGTGTGTGTGTGTGTGTGTGTGTGTGTGTGTGTGTGTGTGTGTGTGTGTGAATACAGAGTGCGCGTGCATGCATGCATGGTGTACGTCTGTCTGTGCGGCGGGCGGTGTCAGGGGCGCAGTAACTTACGTAATGGCCCAGCCGATAGTCGCGCGGATGATGTACATACGCGGAGCATGTCTCCGGTGTGGCTTTCCGACGGTTAAGCGGCGGATATATAAACGACACATCTGTACGGGTTTCATCGCTAAACACATGATTCCCTTCATTGCGCGTGTGCGGGGCAGGATATACCGTAGATTACTGCGCACATGTTGAGCCACTGCGATTTCGTTTTAAACCGAGAAAGAAGGTCTTCTTTTCATCACAGAAGCTCGTTCTGTATAAATATTGACCACAGTATGTCTTGACAGGGCGCGTGCTCGGCAGAACCATTAAAAATAACACGTATATTCCGCGGTGTCGCTCGCTTTCTAACACTGCGCAATCAAACACGACACTTGAATTGGCCGCATGTTGGCTGTAAAATCGAGTCACGATTCATGCTCCGCGGTGTGGATCGTACCGTAAAAATAGCGTTTCACTTACCGCTACATGAAGCGTATAGTATAGCATGTGTGCGAGCTTCGCAACAGCATTAATGGATTTCCCGTATAATTCCCTTTTTTGATATCACTCTCCCACGTCGGTTTAAACTGCTCGTGCATTGTGCTTTGATTTTACTCGAAAATGCGGCGGAACACGTTCGCCCGAACACGCATGTTCATTTCGGTTGTTTTTATTAGTGTAACGTAGTGTAGCGGAGTTCTAGAATGAAACGTCTAAGGCTCTTTCCTTCTATATATGCGTCGATTACCGAAATAGAATCCTTACCGTAATAAAATCCTTACACGTAAGCACCGGCGTGAAACTACTTCAGCAGCTCGTTAAATATGCAAGCTTGATACGAGTGCGCAGCACGCATACGTGCTTAAATAGTAAAGATCATTTCCAAGGCAGAATGATAGTCGTAATCATGCCACACGTGGCCACACGACAGCATGTGCGTCAGTAATCACTGTTCAGCGAGAAGTTCGTTAGGCGTCTCGGCGCTGTAGGAACCTCGGCGCAGTACAGGTACTTATAAGCAATTTAGCGCGGGACCAAAGGGCGATCAATAATCTACTAGTTTACACAAGTAAAGGGGTCATTTGTGGCCCTTGAGATCTCCTACTCCTGGCGTTATTCCTCATCGCAAATCCTCTTCGCTGCAAGCACACGCGAAGAGCTTGGATTTACGTCAATACCAGAATCTATAAACTGCACGCTTGTGCATAAATTAACAAGCATAATTAGCAGATGCAATCCCTATGGATGAAAGTAGTATTATTCATAAGCATGTTGACAGTGCTGCGCTATACCACGCATACTTATCCGGTCGCCACCGTGTACGCTTCTAATTAGGCATGTTTGCACATCAAACATGTTTAGCGGTTGAATTGAGTAATATGCAAATATATCAGGAAATTAAGCGGTGATATTTGCATATCGGAATATCATGTACGAATTATAAAATACAAACATTCGCTTTGTGAAGGAGAGTAATATTAATCGATTTCATCCACATGGAAAATTTGAGCACAATTCATCGACTCGTTTTTTTTTTATTTTGTTGATCTGCTATATGCGAAAAACGTCTATTAGAAAAAAACGAGAAATAAATGAACGGATCAGACACTGCTACTCAACGACGGCAATAATGCAACTGACGATGGAATCTACCTGTATACCAAATATGATCTTCCACTCTTCAACATTTTACGGCTAAGGACGGCAGCCAAGGTGAGTACAAATCATTTTCGCGAGTTTCTGACGTTAGAGATCCCATCCCTCGATCAATAAGTGAACTGCAAATTATTGCCAGTTGTCTTTTGCGGTCATGCAGGGAACTTTAGCGGCATGAAATATACCGGCATTGACCCAAAGCAATAGAAAGCAGCAGCGCAAGGCAGGTGTGAGTGAGTGAGAGCGATTTGCTACGACATGTCTAAAAGCGGGACTAGTATGCGCGGGACGATAAACCGAGGCAGGACGCGAATGTCAGAAGAGCCCGCAGGAATCATCACAAACGTGCTCAGACTGCTGTATATCAGCTCGCCGCACTACAACGCAGCAGCAGGGGAGGGGGGAGGGATGGACGGATGCATCCCAGATCGGACTGTTAGGCGATCTGCCACATCCCGGACACGTGAAAAAACGATCGAGTGTCAGACCATGACAGACATAATTATGCTAACCAAACCGAATGAAAGAACGGAAATCCTGTCCAGGCCAAACCCATTTACGCGCCACACCTGCTAGTTGGTGCCACCACGACTAAGCAACGCCAACTAGACCACTGTCGCGTTGGTCGTGTTAATAGAGGGTGCTTTCTTGGTCGAGTCACGAGCAATCTGGCTTGTTGTGTCACCTAGTTGGTAGATGGCTTCGTCGCCACTTTTACGTGGAAAAAGACGTGAAATGCGTGTATCAGCACTGGCTGCTGTGACGAGCGATGCTCCAATTGGTGAAAATTAGATCAAGGGTTAATGTACAGAGCAGTTTTTTTGATTTGTGCAATCCAGGACACGCCACTGCTGGGTGTATGTTATCTGAAAGCTACTATACACGACATGCTGAATCTCCAGCGACATTTCCACTCTGTAAAATAACTGTTAACTATTTTCGAACGAAATGTAATCGAAACGCGGCGTGCATGTTTGCTGATTGCTCTTGTTGGACATGGAACTTATTCCTCGCTAGGTGCCACATATTTAATCATGAAATTGCGTGATCTACGCAGATTTACAAATCTCAATGTTAACTAGGTAGGGGAATATTCACACGTAGCATGATATGGCAGAAATCAAACATAAATCTCTCCGGTATTATCTGTATATTTACTGAAATCTCACCAACATGATGCATTACCATATCTATTAGGGGCATTGTGTTTTACGATAACCTTCACCAAAAAATGTTTATTCTCCCCCGAGAGGTAACTTTGTTAGCGGATTTAACTTGTTTGGCGGATTAAATTTACGTTATGCAACTAACCCATGAGACTGTGTGAAAAAACCTTACGCGATGTTCTCATTCATAGGTTACTTCACATAACGTACGAGTTCCAACTTTACCACGTAAGAATTGTTGGGTGAAGCCGTTCTGTCACCTGTGTACATTGTACGTGGCACAAATTGGAACGGATCGAGATGTTAATTGTCGACAACGACCACTTAAATCCCATAGCTGATTGATGAACCCATGCCAGTAAATGACAGCATGCAGTTACGACATGCTACTGAAACCGTTTAAATGAGTCCTTTTAATAATAAGCCTTCATTTAGCAAAAATTCGAAAAAATGTGTATCAGAATTCCCTGAGACAGTACTGGCGTGTGATTCTGACACAAACCATTTCTGTTCGAGCAGTCGTATTGGTATTACTGCTGCGATTCGTATATGTTTGTCCATGTGTGCGCGCGTGCGTGTGCGCGCGGGCGTGTGAGCGCGTGTGTGCACGCATGTGTGTGTATATCAAGAGACAGTTATCTCTGTAAAGCTCATTCAGGCAAAGCCCAGAGGGTGCATTGTAGGCGTCTGAATATCCAGTCAATTAGTAGCCAGAGATAGACATGTATATAAATTATACTTAATACTCTACTCAACGTGCTGATTAGGTTGCATTAGCGATGCCATCGACACATCGCATTTACTGCACGGGACGATTACGTTCATCCACTCTGGAGCGTGTTCACGGATTTGCCTGAAAAATTGCGCATTCATCACTCAGAAACGCGCGCATCGTAGCTCCGATTTTGCATCGGAATGAAAACGAATTAGCGGTGAAGTTATAGTCATGGGGTGCGGTTCTGCGAAAAGTCGCTTTGATTTACATGATTGACGTGAATCTTCAAGGTTTCCAAGCGGGTATCTAATGTTGATAAACTGTATATTGTGTTTTTTCGCCGCGATGCCCACGCTATCCCATCGTTCTGCAGGCTTAAAAGTATATTTATTCGCGTTACTATACAGAAATCTATGTAATGCATCCATGAGTGGATGTCTAAAATTTTATAATCTTACGAAAATGTATTCCTGAAACAATTATGTAAGCTCTTTAGCTGAACAAGTTGAATTTATACTGAATAAAAATCGATATTGGGACGTTATAAAGACTGCCCCGCCCATTAAATATTAGAGTAGGCTTGTTTTCGAAAGTATGGAAGGGGATGAAGGGTAACAGCCGTCTAGAACACTACTGTGACATGGGAACTCATGGTCCGTTGATTTATTATGCATAGTATAGTAATATAGTAAAAACGCATGATACTGTAGAGTCATCAGGCGAAAACTCCTACGCAGTTTACAATATATAGCCTCTAGCCTCTCCACACGCTACAATCATTCAAGACGCGCGCTCTAAACTTGTCCGTGATGCGTCACTTCACTTGTATTTCAACATTATAATATATACTTCTCACGCCTCACCCCACCTAAACGCCAAAAGTAGATTAATTTATGTTTACGCAATACATATATATATATGCTGAATCAAGTTGTACCATAGCTACCGTCACTTGTACAGTGGCAACGTGACCATTGCAAGATTTCACAGGCCGCTGTAGGCATACAGGTACAAGCTGATATCACAGCAAACACGAAGAAAATTAAAATTAATCACGTATGTTTACAGATTTATGAATCCTTAGACAGCCCCACCTCAGACTCAGAGGCCTAGGGTATAGGAAATTTCATCACTTGTGTATGACGCAATGCGTACAATTAGTTTTGAGCAAGTAATGTGCGTTGAAATCATGCGGTGCGTAAATGTGCGCATATGATAACGGTAGTATATGATAACGGTAGTATATGATAACGGTAGTATATGATAACGTACATGCGGTAGTAATGGTAACGTACAAACGCTCGTCTGAAACCCGAGTTTGAGTGAAGCCCCCTCTCTCTCTCCATCTTTCAGTCTCCCTCCCTCCCCCCCCTCTCTCTCTCTCTCTCTTATACACACATGCGCGCTCACGCACTCATACACTGCTTTACCTACGATCGCCATCGTCTCAAAATCACAAACGAGACGTGTAAGCCAGCTTATCCGCAACACCATCATCAACAATCATCATCATCATCACCAACACCATCTGCTCCAACCTTTGCTATTACTTTCGGACATCTGACGCGGAAAGTGTCGAGTGCATACGCACCTATATATATACTG
>NW_014577080.1:183896-199166 GCF_000485595.1 Priapulus caudatus
CATTGGGCTTTCAAACGCCAATCTTCCGGTTTATTGCTACGTTTTCTTATCGATATTGATTACATGTAAGAAACTTATAAGAATGCCGTACTGCAGCTTCTTTTGTCGGGGGCAACCCTTTAATGTCGACCTCTACGAGCCTCTTTACACCTTGTCACCAAACTCTTTCTACGTAGAGACTATTCAAAGTGGTACCTATGTCCACCATACACGCATATACTAATGCTTTGGCGCAGCATCTATGATTTTCATGCGCTTAGATGAATTGACATGAAGCATTCACCTTCTGCTTTAGTTTCGGTCGATTTCTTAGCCTAGCACAAACCTTTTTGCCGATCCCTTGGAGTCAACGATGTGGTATTGACCCACTAGGCATTTAGAAATGTAGTATGGAATCAGCCGGCTTCCAAAAATTGCACATGTCGTCTGGTGTTCCACAGTGGGTCTCTTAATTGCACTTTCTCTGACTCTATGCAACAAGCTGGTACCTGGTTGATGGTAAGTGGCCACAGAGACAGGATGTCAGGATTCTCTGCAATGACAAATGTCGTCTTGTACCGGCCATGTCACGGCTTCTGCGACAATCAACACATCGGCGTCGTCTTCTGCATGAATGGTTTCGATGTCTCTTTCTACATCTCATCAGATAGATGTGCTTTACTGCTTGTTTGTTTGATTTGTTCATCGAGGAATTTCTTCTTGTTCTATCTCAAATGGTAGTCACTGCGCTGTTTTACTTTTGCCTGGACGATTGACCGACTGCACGTTTCGTTGGTGTGTCACTGTCTTGATTGTTTCCTGTGGAGTAGCCATCATACACATACTATTGCGTTGGCATACTTTTGCACCACACGATATAATGTGTTGATATTTTGTCGATACAATCCCATTTTGATCATGGCAATCGCCTGTAGAGAAACCACCATCTAGAGACAATCTGCATTTCTGTCTCTAGAATTTAAAGTCTGTTGGTCTCGCAGATGTGTAGAAATATCATCTAATCGCCAAGTTTGGTTTTGTAGGCCGAGCGTTTAGATAGCTTATGTTTGTTAATAGAGGTGATGGTGGGCTAAGCGACATCTCGTATCTGAAACCGTCATTTAGATCGATATCAGTGTTATTTGCTATATCAGGAGTCTCTGAAACAGCAGTCTGCGGTATCGACAACCAATTCCTCTCCATCGGACTCACTTCCCGCATTCATCACTTGACTTGTTTTACTTGATAGACTATTTGTAACGCTCGCTTTCCGATGCTAAGGTAATGAGCGACGGTCTATATCCTTCACCCATGTGAGCGGTGTTGGACACACTATGGGCAATGCTGTTGCAATGTATACAAGCTAATCGCTCTTTTCTGACCGGGTCATTGCTTTTCAGGGTATTAGAAAATGATGCCGTATCCTGCCACATCTCGCTTCATATGGCACTTGACTGGTTCACTGGTGATGTCTTGTAGCTACTAAGCTCTTCATCTTCGGTGTTATCTCGTGCATAATCATGGCTCCGTCTCAGCAACAACCTTGTCCGTTGCGTCTTCATACCATCCCTCGTCCCGCATGATGATTCCCACCCTTGCTCTGTAGACTTCATTAAAACCTCGCACTAGATCGATTGTTGCCAAAGCCCCAACATTATTTCCACCATGACTTCTTGAAAACACTGGGTGTCTTCTCCTTAGCTTCAGCTGTCCGTGCAGGAACAGATGACGGGACATAGGCTAATCTGTCCTGGCCACCTTGCTGCTGAGTATTGTAGCATATTCCTCAGGGACTTCAGGTGAGAGTATTGAAGTTGCCAGTACGTTTGAGCTCGCGTCAAGATCTCACAATGATAATCTGTATCATTCTGCAGCCATAAAACTTCGCCTGTTGCGTGTTGCAGTGTATTACTCCAGCCATTCTGCTTTCTGAAAAGTGATTTGAGTGATGCTTGGAATTCAGCATCATGTGTTGCGATACATGTGTTTCATGACCGAAAACGGCGTTCAACACTCCAGAGATGGCACTACTGTTCGCTGGCTTCTTCTGTTGGATATCTTCTTCAAAGGACTGCGTTAAGAGCGTCCATCCACAAAAAAGTGGCCCTGACTGCTACTTGCATCGCCTTCCGTGCATAGTGTGACTTGATGACAATATTCAGAAATCATTAGTTCCACGTTGAGTCAAAACATATTTGTAGTGGTTTCATTGTTAATCTTGTTATTTAGGTAGTTTGACTTTGTCTTCTGTGACATGTGTTGCATCGCCGAACTTCGCACTACTCTGCAGAGCATGGGCACTACCTTGTTTCGTGTGGCTTCTTGTGTTGTATCTTTCAAAGGACTGCGTTAGAGCCTCCACGAAAAGTGGCCCCTGAACTGCTCTTGCATCACGCTTACCCGCAGATATGGTCGTTACTGTTAGATGACAGATATTTCAGAAATTGTCAGTTGAGTCAAACAATTCTATCGGATCAGGTTTGTTCATTTGTTAATTCTTCGTTATTTAGTACGTTACTTGGTGATGTCTTCGCTTTTAAAAATGCATGTTTGAGTATTTTCGACATCCCTGACCGTCGACTAGTTTTCAGAGAGGCATCGTGGCTCTAAATGATGGTCTTAGTTCGATTGGGTCATAATATCTAGTTAACTCTAATACGTTACTGAACTGAAAATGAATTAATTTTTAAGTAATTAACCTCACAAGATTATGAGATTAGCGGCAGCATTTTTAAATATGTCAATTAGGCAAACTTCTGAATTGAACCTGTATCGCCCCGTCCCATTTTGGATATTCGAGAAATAACAGCTAATAAACATAAGAATCAACAATAAACAAACTTTTGCCAATTTGTTTGCTCAACATAGTATTTTTCTAAATCTGCTCGTCGTATCGCACACGCACTCGCACACGCATCGACGCCAGCGCACGCCAGCACGCACACCACCCACACAAACACACAACCACACACAACACACCACACACATACACACACACACCACACACACACACACACACACACACACACACACACACACAAAACACACACCACACACCAACACACAACAACACACATATCGTATAGACGTATATTATCGGAGTACGTCTTATGTGCTGCTAAGGCTCAGCGTATTTCGGGTGTGTAGGCTAGACCGAGCTGTCTCGCTGCTGTTACCGACCCACCTTCGTCCATAGATTCGCGTTCTTGTCACGACATCGTTTTAGGGAGTTCCATGCGTTATTGAAATTTTTCGTCTGCCGGTAACAAGGATATGAGCTCCATTAGACCGCCCGCAGTGGCGATCATAGCTCATCGGCAACGTACCCCTGCAGTAGCAGGTATAGAAGAAAGAGGCTATTAAAGTACCTTAAACGCTCGGCAATATCATAGCGTGGTGTCTTTATTAGATTGCGTTAAGCGTAATATTTATCCAAGAGACTAGCGTCTGCCACACTTGTGACCAGCAGATAACGCTATCAAAGTTGATTACGTTTGTGGCTAGTGATCGCATTTTGGTGTGCGACCGTGCAGCGAGATAGGAGAGCGTTGAGCATGGACGCCAAGCATCATAGCGGCTGGTCAACACGGTTTCATAAGTAAATGCTCGGAAGCTGCAATAATACACTAATGCCGGCTCGAACCAGCTGCTAGGGTGAGGAACATAGGATGCCCACACCGTGGTTTCGAGACAGACCGCGATTCACATGAAATTGGCTTATAGATCGAGTGATTTGTATTCACGCTTCTGGGGTGGCGGCACTGAGAGCGAGATTTCTTTTGTGGCACGACGTTTTTTTTCTCGTCTCTCTCTCTTCTCATCACCGCTCTCTCTCTCTCTCTCTCTCCTCTTCCCTCTATCGCTCTCTCTCTCTCTCTTTTGATCGCTCTTTGTCACTCTCACTCTCTCGCCATCATCTCTGTCTTTCTTCTATCCTCCTTTAACGCTCTCACTCTTCTTTCTCTCTCCGATCACCGACAGACGTCGCACGCACGTACCCTAGTCACGCACGACATGTATCATCGAACGCCCGCAGTATTCCGCACACACACGTACGCACCACCTCCGCACGATCGCCACGGACGCACGCAGCACCAGCGCACGCCCGCACGCGCAACGTTGAATTCTGTGGTCGCGAGGCTAGATTATGCAAATTCATGTAGATGCCGCGCCGTCTTGCGGGCGGTTTCATTATGAGCGATGAAAGAAGATGCTAGTTGTAGCTGTTAGCGCTATTCTGCTGGTCCGGCCAGATATTTTGTCACATCGCAAATGCGAAATAAGTTACTTATCTCCAATGTTTTGTTATTTAGGCCTTCCAAAATATTTAATATCTGTATAGGAATCAAGCTCCATTTATCTTGCCATACAAACGCGCGTAATGCAGCCACACACACGCACACCCGGACACACAACGCACACCGACGCACACACGCGCGCGCGCATGCACGCAACACACCACACACACACACAAAACAAACACAACACACACACACACACACACAAACACACACCAAACCACATCTATATCGTTTAATAATATTTATATATATTATCTCGCCGTGCAAGAGCTATCTAAACCATCATTTGTTGTTATCACGCCAAATATTATTTGACATGAACGCTCTCTGCCTTGCTCGATGAGTTCTACCAATCGTACGCCAAGTACCTACAAGTGCGTCTATCCGGCACGTCTCTCTCCGAACAACCTTTCACGCATCTCGCGGGCTGCCAGTTACAAACGAGCAGGATTATTGGACCGGCATTCTAGGCGGTGCGAACTGCAATGGCGCATGCGGCATTTGCCTGCATCGTAAGACGCTCCTCTCTCCTCCAGTAGATGACGCTCTAATAGAAGATCAGTTCAGGAGCCATTGGGCTGTGTCCTTGAAGTTGCTCTAGTAATACGTTATTCAACGTTGGTGTTAGCTCCTCAGATGCTTTCGGGTTCACAGCACGCCGGGATTCTCATAACATAACAGAGCTCTAAAAACAGCGAATAAGGGCGTGTTTCGGACTCCCGCTTCCCGCCCCCGCTGTGTGTGGGTACGCCGCAGCGCGCGCGGCGTACGTGTGGGCTTCGCTGGCTGCCTGTGTGTGGTTGTGGGTGTGTGTGTGGTGTCAGTGTGGTGTCGTGTGTGCGCCCGCGCCGCGCGCGGTCCGTGTGCGTGCGCGGCGCGGTGCTCCCAATGCGCGCTGTGTGTGCTGCGTCTCTGTGGTTCGTCTTGACGGCAGGTTAAACGATTAAGGTATGATATCTGTCGGCCTATACGCCGGCAAGCCTTACAGCTAAAGGTTGATTGTTATTACGTTGCTCACTAGCAGCCACATAAGCACCGTGCAGTTCTCTCTCAACTTTACGAGCTCTTGTCGTTGAAGGAAACAAAGCTTGGCAGTCTCTCTCCAAGCTCTCACTATTTCGTGGAAATACGTTCTACGTATATACGGCCGCAATTTTAAAAAGGGATTATTCAGTAGCTAGCGATGCGCCCCTATATATGCTATATTTCCGCCGGCAATGCGAATTTAGGAGATTTTGGTCTCAGGATTTATATCATACAGCTAGACGCGCTATTCGTTAACCAAGGCAGTTTCGAGACTGTGCGCCTCTCTGCGCTCTCGCACGCTTCACGTTACCGCGTTCGCCTCTGCGGCAACGAATCGCCTTCCGCTCGCAGTGCAACTCGCTCTCTCGATATAGCAATGGAAAAATGCTACAGATGTCGAGCTCATTAGATGCTGTGACTAGTAGGTCCACTACTAGATCTAATATGTATAATGATTCGGATATCAATAGCCAATTTGATTCAAATTATTTGATCTTTAGTATAGGGATCATTTAGTGTTTTTTTTAAATGTTGTTGCATTATACCAAAATTCATGCTGGGCTACGACTATGAGTTACTACTCCACGGAATGGCATGAGTATGATCATACCACATTGTCAACGATGCGAAACATTCTACATTTTAATTATTCATTTGGGATCTAATGCAATTTTTAACTTGTTATAAACGTCACACTAAATTATTTATCAATATTCAGTGCTAATATACAATATTCAGTAGTGAATATTCAAGGCCGATATGCAATATTCAGTAATCAAGAGTCAAGGCCAATATTCATGGAGACACACGCACACGCACACGCACACGCACACGCACACGCACACTCGACACAGGCGTCAGCACGCACACGCCAACACGCACACGCACACGCACCGCACCACGCACGGCGCACAGACACGCACACGCACTGCACACGCACACGCACACGACACCACACACACACACACACACACACACACACACACACACACACACACACACTCACACACACACATACACACACATGTAGGTCCTATGTTTGTCGGTGTCATTATTTTTTTCCTTTCGTATATCTCTAGGTGAACTTTAAAGCTCCAATTCCTCCTAGTCTAAACGAATTCGCGGTCAGGCTAACACTATACGTGCACCTATTTGCGCTCTACGCTACATCACTGTGGCCGCGGAATATTCACTTATATATAGGTCGATGTCATACAGGAATACAGTCGCATAATCCTCTAGATGCCCAAACTGCATGCAGCGCCACATTCGTACAACTCATGATAGGTAAATTAGCGAGAGCGAGAGCGCCATCTGTCGTGGAGTTTGCTAGGTGCCATCTAGATGCTAAACTATGTGCCGTCGCACGAGAATGTCATTGCATTTTAATTATTGAAGTCAATTCTTACTTTTGCTTAGATTTAATTGCGTTGCCATATTTTAGGTTAAGGAACCCGTGTTTATATATTGGTAGTATGTAGGGTGTTGCATAACGTGCACGGATTAACCCGCAAATATTAGGGTATTATTTCTGTTAATTATTAAATAATAAAATGAAGCTGATTGGTTATCATTTCGTTTGCACATTTTCATAATGTTTCCCATGACTAGTGCAATAACGGCAATATCACTGCTCGACTCTGTCGAATATGACATTTCTTGACACATATTCGTAAAGTATATCACTGTTAGGCGCAGAAGAGCTACTCGTTTTTCGATTACTGTGTTCGGAGTTTCGGTAAGATGTTCAGCACACATCGCATGAACAGAAGAAACCGACACGCATTCTATTTATATCAAATAATCAGGTGTTTATGGCCTTAATTTCCATGATATTAATTGGTCTGTGTTGACCACGTGGGGCAAACAACATATCGGATATAGAATAACTAATGGCGATGCGTGGAGCGCTTTTAGCTCATCCACATAGTACACCGAGACTCAAAGGCATTAGAACAGTGACGGAGCGTCAAACAGAACATGCATGACCGGCCATGTACATTAATAATAGCAATGCCCGCATGGGTACTTCACATGAATTATAACATCACATGCTTGCTGTACGCTCTCGGCGCTCTCTTTCTCTCTCTCTCTTATCGTCGTAGTAACGCAATATCTTACAGAAATGAGCCAAATTGAAATACTAATCTATAATGAAATTGACGCAGAATTAGATGAAAAATCACAATGCAAAACCACGAGGAATGGAATTGTGGGTCAGCAGGGAATTGTAATTGCGTGAAAGCGTGATTCAATTGCATAACGTATAGCAGTGTTGCACAACACCATCTGCTCCAACCTTTGCTATTACTTTCGGACATCTCACGCGGAAAGTGTCGAGTGCATACGCACCTATATATATATACTGGAGCAATTTCACACCTCTTTCTATTCTTCAACCCTTTTTTCTCTTTCTATACGTAGCAGAATTTAACGAATAGTGCGTCGTTGGGCCTGAAGTATGAACTCTGTACTGTGGCATTTCCAATAAAAACAAAAGAGAAGCGGCATATCGTCTGATCTGCGAGAAACAAGTAAAAGCACGATATTTCATTACCGCAACCCTCTAGGCACCTGGTACGTGAGCGTCTGTTCTGATAACGTCAATAGCTTCATGAAATCGACGCCGGGGGGTTGCGCAATAAATTCATCGAATAAACAGAAAGACGAGTGACACGCGTGCCAGCCCTGAACCAAGCCTGAACTAAGTTCTTGATCCACGACGGGTACCCTGTCCCGGAATCGCTGTCGCAGCGATCTCGTGACTGGACGTAGATATAGAAGGTCGAACCATGACGTTCACACGCAATTTCTAATCTCCCTCGTTGGATTATAATTAGAATGAATATCAAGCTACGTCCACCACAGAAGACGACCGTGATAGATAGGAGGCACGGTCAACGTTCCTAAACCAACCTATTTATTCATGTCGGGGCCTGTTTAAACTTCATATGCGTCTATGTAACCGTGTACGTTTAAGAACCACATGATATGAGCAGGACGGTTAGCTAATGCCAAAGACAATCCACGCGTGTATTTATAGCGCAACATTAAAGTTGATTCATCATCAGCAGCAGTAAGTCCTTTCTTACTATATAGATACCCAAGCAATTCATAGCTGACTATAGGTCGGTATATATTTGACGATTAAACAATTCTGCGTTGAACTCGTTTATCGCGTGCAAGAGCAAGCGGGGATGGCTAATCACTGATGTTTACAAAACGCATGTAACCCTGATGGGGAATTTGGCTAACATCAGGAGTAAATAATCACAAATTACATGCATTGCTTCAGAGAGGCAACCAATTGCTACGATAATCGAACGCATTCGCCCCTCAGTATCAGCTCAGTATGAGCCACATAGTGTTTTCAATGCATATAGTTTACAAGACAAAGCCTCTATCGAAACGGCTAATAAGCAAGCACTCAAAACGCATAACGTTACGCTGCGTAAACCACGCCATATTTCAGTGAAATTGTCCATTGTTATGCTTAGAACACCGCTGTGAATTACAATGTATTATATATATATATACGAGTGCGCTCTTATCCGCCCCTTGGAGAGGCCTGAAGTGTTACTTGCCTGGCTAACGAGCTTCATTAACTACGGGCAGGCAGTCGGGCTGAGCTACATTATGTTAGCTTAGCTAGGGGCGTGAGCAGGACGACGATAAATGCGTCAGCCCCTGACAGTCTGTCCGTCGCGCACGTCTCTCTTAATGAGCGATCCGTGGCTAGAGTAACACTGGCGGTACGTTTCCACGAGTAATCGTTGCCGTATTATTCGGATGCTGTGAACCCGTGTGTGCGTGCTTGTAGCTTCAACGCATGCGAGATCAATTGGCTACAATAAAAAACAAGAGGCTACCCTCGAATGTTTACTTCAATCTATAATGTTTACCGTTGTCATTAATCGTATATGTCGTTCATCGTCGCCGACGCTATAACCAGTAAAGTAATCAGAGAGGGGGGGGGGCATCATCAATTACTTTCAGAGAGTGTACGGTCTGTTTCTCATAACTCGCCATACTTTAGCCCGGGTGTGCAACCGGGTAGGCGGATACTCTTCACCTCTGCATATGTGCTGCCCTCCAGCGGCAACTGTTTCTAGCGGCTAACCCCATTAGCTTACTTTGTATAGAAACAGCAGTATGCGTTATCTCAATATCGTGTATTTAGACTCAAATTAAAACGTGGGTCGCATCGTACATCTTGCTCATCGTATGCCCGCGGAATAAATTCTCAACTTGGTTTACAATAGCCAGCTCTGCGAACAGCGTCGCGCGACTCGAGTTCGCTAACAAATGAAGCCGATTGCAATTGAAGCGAATTGAAACGTGGAGACTATAATGGGAGGATGGGTGGATTACAGCGCTCGTCTGCTTACCCGACGCGCTCCATTGCGCGCCAAAGCTAACAGCGCCTCGGACGAGCGTTTTCCACGCATTTATGTCGAGAATGCATGTTTGGAAATTTCCCGCGGGGAAGGAGATAGCCTGAAAACTGCACCATCTCGCCACTGTCCTCCCAAAGAAAGCATAAGTTCTATGTTTTTTTCGATGCCGTAACATCTGCGTCCACACGATACTCGAGCGTCCAGTGCCCTCACATGGGCGCAACGAAGCTTTCTCGCAGAGAGGCACGGATGAATTGCGAGGCGCAATCTGCAATACAACTATCTGGTGCATATAGTAGATTCAATTATATAACATTCTGAATTAATGTAATAAAATAGATAATTACTAGAATGTAATTAATGTAGTAAAGTTGTACTTGCTGCCGGTTCCCTTCTCACGGTTTATTGAATTTAAACAATAGTCAAAAGACTAGTGAAATATATAGCCGCACAAGACTCATGTATAGTCCAACTCCCCTATAACTTTGGAAAGAATCGCAGAATCGCGGCTGAATAATCCTTGATATACGACCGGAAAATGTTTCCCTAGAACACAATATGCAGGACACAGTATATTCCTTTGGGAAATATTCCCGCAATATAATTATTTCTCTCTAACACATTCAACGCAGGAAATCCCCGTCAAATATTCTCCCGCTGGATGGAGGTCCCATCTCCACGATCACACTTGATTAAATCTCCACGAAATTTCTGTCCTATATTTCGTAAAAGTATTCGGACGATAACAGTGATATAATATTTAATCTATGTAAGACATCAAAAACGTACTAGTTGAACCACCGGCGGAACATTTTCGTAATGGCATCCAATTCAGAGCTAATGGCTAACATGCGATTATGGTATAATCACGTGTTAAGCTGTCAACCAGCAGCAATCTCGGTGCATTTTAAAATGAAGAATGTTGAGCAAACCTGGTAACTTCATAATTAGATAAAAATCCCGGAGACTAAATTAAAAACTCTGCGTGTACGATCAATGCCTCCATGCATGGTTCTTATCCTTTTTTGATAAACCCAAATTTGGTTCCATTTTTCAGCCTCATATGCCTGAAAAGACGCCTATAACGCGCACAGCAGCCATCAGCGCCCTAGCGTACCCAACATGACAGGTAATTAAAAATTGAAAAACGAGAAGCATTTATTGCTCCTGATGCATTAACTAATAACGCGTGACGCGTTACACTAATAACTTGTAAAAACTCATTGTTTCTAAGTTAACATGCCTAGACGCTTCTTCGCCATGTAATTTCCTAGCGTCTGAAGCAAGCAATTTTTTGTCATGTCAGGCTAGCTATACCACGAGAAATTTCTAACTAAGCAATAACACTCCCTTCACGCTACAACGGTTTACAATTTGCATGCTACCGTATTCGTATAAAAGCACAAAATCGTGTGGGAAATGGTAATATTTCGTCCTAACGATGGGATGAACCACGTAGTAAGTTTTACGGTTTTATCACGTAGTCTAGAGAATTGTGTTAGCTTTACGCCTCGACGAATCTCCCTCGAGTCGTAGCCCAACATCTTACGTTGGTGCGCGCCGCTCATTTTACGGCCGGAATAGCAAGCAAGCAAATCTTAATCCGCCATCTTGTTCGCCACTACACACCGTCACTCGGCTGCCTGGGAGCGTTTGCTGGTGACACGACGAGCGAAGCTGGGTCGAGATTCCCCAATTATGACGAGGTCACATGGGGGAGGACGTTGCGTCGAAGTAAATAATTTAATATGATGCGACATGCATGAATTAGTACGTGGGAGTAGCGTAGGTTCACGTAACAGTGTTCGCGGCGGCGAGGTGGCTGGCTGCACGCACAAACAGCCGACGATGGACAGCAGCAGCCGCTCTCTCACAGATCGATGGTACCTAGCAGTTAAGAGGCTTTCGTAATTCTATTTAAATTCTACCGGTGTTTACGCTGTTAATGCCGCGAAGATGCAATTTTGGATCATCTGGGGAATAACCGTGGTCGGAAGAAGCAATAAGAGTAACTCCGCACGTGCGTATAATGTAGTTACAGTTTTGCGTTTGCATCAAGCGAACCTATATATGTTTGCTAAATCACCAGTATACTATACTAGCCATGCAGTACGTAATCCTAAATGATGTTTGCGGCATTCAATAGCACATGGTTTTGCGTTCAACAATGTTTATTATTCCTCGTGGGCCGTGCTGCTCATAGATGAATGCACAGAGTGAACGTGCTCTATTGCGAACGTGTCTGGAAACACTATTGAAATTGGATTGCATAAAAAACGCTCCGAAACAACCTGCCCGGTTTTAAAGCTGTCACATAAAAGAAACACCAATGGATTGCATAATATTTTAATTTTGTGCATTCGCGCCTTGGTTGCTCTGCTCAGCAGGTCGTGGAAAGATTGGAAGGATAGATCTCTCTATTCATGTGCTCCGTGTATTAGTACACGTCACATACGCAAATATATACATACATACACGTACATGCGCACTTCCACGCTTACGCGTAAATGTTTGCCAACTTACGCGCGCACGCACGCACGCACGCACGCACAAGCACTCGTAGACGAGGCAGATTTGGCTTTTCAGTCAACAAATTGCAAAAGTTTGTTTTATTGTTGATTCTTGTTCATTAGGTACTTCTTGATGACATTATCCAAAATGGGACACAAGTTTCAACCATAAGTTACCTAAATTTGCATATTTAAAAATGGCCGTTATTTCAGATTTGGAGGGTCAATTATCTCTCCAAACTATTCATTTCAGCCAATAACGCTATTATAGTGAATAGAAACATGGCCAATGAATTTAAAATACATATTTAAAAGCCCAATAACCTTTCTGAACAGCTAGGTCAATATGTCAAAAGTATGTCAAATGACACATTTTTTAAAACCAAAACAAGGAAATGACAAGCATTTAATGAAGTATGAAAACCACCGTTCAATGCAATAATTATATAAGCACACACGATATATTACATTAATCCGTTGGATACATACTGTGCATTAGTATTCAACATATCCAATGGTATGTTTGTACAAAGTCCGTCTGACACTTTCCAGCAGGCTTCATTACAGAACATCCCTTCTTCTTGCACGAACATATCATTGTGTCACAATACTCCTTACATTTGTAACGTATTATCTACAATAGCGCATCAGGAGCTGGCTTGTTGTTCATTCTCTCGGGCATCAAACTTTCACATTGGCTATTCCAACCCCAATCTTCCGGTTTTATTGGCTACGTTTCCTTATCCATACTTGGTCTGTAAGAAAACTCTATAAGAATGGTACTTGGCAGAATCTTTCGTCGTGGCAACCCTTTAATGTCGACACTCTAGAGGCTCTTTACAACCCTGTCACCAAACATCTTTCTAACGTAGACTATTCAAAGTGGTACCTTGTTCCACCATACACGCATACTAATGCTTTGGTCCAGCATCTATGATTTTCATCATGCTAGATGAACTTGACATGAAGCATTACCTATCTGCATTAGTTCGTCGATTTCTTAGCCCTAGCACACAACCTTTGCGATCCCATGGATCCAGATGTGGTATTGCACCCACATAGAGCATGTAGAAATGGTAGGTATGTCATAGCGGCTTCCAAAATTGCACATGTCGTCTGGATGTTCCACAGTGGTCTCTTAATTGCACTCTTCTCTGACTTCATGAACAAGCTGTACCTGTGTTATGGTAGTGGCACAAGAGTACCAAGGAGTCAGTATCCTCTGCAATGACAAATGTCGTCTTGTACACGGCCATGTCACGGCTGTCTGGACAATCAACAAATCGGCGTCGTCTTCTGCATGAATGGTTTCGATGTCTTCTTTTCCTCATCTCATCAGATAGCATGTTGATTAACTCTTGTTTGTTTGATTGTTCATCAGGAAATGTCTTTCTTGTCTATCTTCAATGGTAAGTCAAGCGGCTAGTTTTACTTTTCTGACGATTAGCACGCCGCTGCAGTCGTTGGTGTGTCACTGCTTGATTGTTTCCTGTGAGTAGCCATCATACACAACTATTGGGTGGGCATACTTTTGCACCCACACGTATTATGTGTTGATTATTTGTTATACATATCCATTTTGATCATGGCAAACGCTGTAGAAGAGAACCACCATCCTAGAACATTGCATCTGCTTCTAGAAATTAAAGTCTTGTGTGTCTCTGCAGAGTGTAGAAATAGCATCTAATCCGCAAGTTTTGGTTTTGTAGGAGCGTTTTAGTAGCGCTATGCTTTGTAAAGAGGGATGGTGGATAAAGCGACAGCTCGTATCTGAAACCTCATTTAGATCGATATCAGTGTTATTTGCTATGATCAGGAGCTCTCTGAAAGAGCAGCTGCGGATCGACAACCAATTCCTCTCCATCGGAAATCACCTTCGCTTCCATCACTTTGACTTGGTTCTTCACCTTGAAGACATATTTTGTAACCTGCTCGCCTTTCCATGCTGGTTAATGATGACTTGTCTATATCTTCACCCATGTGAGCGTTGGACCACACTTGAGGCAATGCCTGTTGAATGTCATACAAGTAATCGCTCTTTTTGACGCGGGTCATTGCCTTTCAAGGTATTCAAGAATGATTGCCGAATCTGCACATCTCGCTTCATTGCACTTTGACTGAGTTCACTGTCGTGTTCTTGTAGCTACTAAGCTTCTTCATCTCGGTTGTTATCTGTGCATAATCAGGCCATCGTCAGCAGCACCTTGTCCGTTGGCGTCTCGTCCATCCCTCGTCCCCGCGTGATTCCACCCTTGCTCTTTAGACTTCATTAAACCTGCGCAATGAATCAGATCTGTTGGCCAAAGCCCCCCAAAATATTTCCACCCATGACTTCTTGAAAAACACCTAGGGTTTCTTTCCTCTAAGTTCAGCATGTCTGCAGGAACAGTATGGACGGACATAGCATAACTGTTGTGCCCACTTGCTGTGAAGTATTGAGCATTTCCTTCAGGGACTTCAGGTGAAGCATGAAGTTGCCAGTACGTTGAGCCTTCAGGTCAGATCTCAGAAGATCATAAGTGTTTTCATATACTGCAGCCATAACTTCCCTGTTGGTTGTTGCAGGTATGTCCAGCTTCGCTTTCTGGAAAAGCTGATGAGTGCTTGGATATCATCATCATTTGTTGCAGATACATGTGTTTCATCGCCGAAAACTTCGTTCAAACATCTGCAGAGCATGGGCCACTACCTGTTCGTTGGCTTCTTCTGTTGATATCTTCTTCAAAAGACTGCGTTAAGAGCGCCATCCACGCACGCAACCACAAAAAGTGGCCCCTGACTGCTCTTTGCATACGCCTTCCCGCTAGCATGATGTGTGACTGTTGATGACAATATTCAGAAAAAATTGTCCACGTTGAGTCAAACAATTTGCATCAGTTGTTTCATTGTTAATTCTTGTTATTAGGTAGTTCTTGATGATGTCTTGGTTACATGGTGTTTCATCGCCGAAAACTTCGTCAAACATCTGCAGAGCATGGGCCACTCCTGTTCGTTGGCTTCTTCTGTTGATATCTCTTCAAAGGACTGCGTTAAGAGCGCATCACAAAAAGTGGCCCT
>NW_014577080.1:200873-204100 GCF_000485595.1 Priapulus caudatus
ATACATATGTATTTATATATATATATTATTATTCACTCTTGTATATATATATAACATGTAAATAAATAAATAAATAAATAAATAAATAAATATATATATATATATATATATATATATATATATAAGGGCAAGACGTGGAATAATGATATCGATCCGCTACGCAATGCAGACGTGATGCGTTACGAAAGGGAGAAAGAGCGCGCGCATGCATAAAGAGAGCGTGTAGATGCAACTGAAATATTCGAAAACTGCACGCGACATCGGTGTGCACGCGCTTCAGAAAATACGATGAATACATCGCCCTTATTGTGATTTTTTGACATAGAATCACATTTTCCATTTTCCTATCACATATATTTATGACAAAAGCTCATATTATGTTATACGTTGGAGGACGTCACATCGAAATAAGCGAAATAAAAATTTTAGCAAATCTTCACGACCGATATCTATAGATATACTGCAAACGCATTCATCTCTATATTATATAACGCTGTGTATTATAACGCTTTGTGCTGTGTCTCTATTATTATCTCATCTTGCAAATTAAGCGCTTTAATACGGTACTCACGTACGTTATAATACGCATGCGCGTATTTCTCCTTTTAGAATAATATAGCAGGATTAGACGCGCTTGATTGTTATATATATTACATGCCTCCCCTTCACTGCCCCATTAACGCGTTTCTTTACCCGTGACCAACTGCACCGTCTCTGAGCGGGTTGTAAATATATAATAATGTATATCATATCAATATGTAATAACCCATGTAGACAAATGAAATAAGTACGCTTTATGTTTCATTACACACGTCATTGCAGTCTGTTTGTCTCGTATAGCGGGCACTCAACCAATTACTCGTGTTTTAACTACACTTGGAGACCCCGACGACGCTCATGCATGCTATTGCATAAACGACAATATATTATTCACGTACATATACGCGTATACATATGTATTTATATATATATATTATTATTCACTCTTGTATATATATATAACATGTAAATAAATAAATAAATAAATATATAAATAAATAAATAAATATATGTGTGTGTGTGGGGGGGGGGGTGTAGTGTGTGTGTGTAACAAAACATTGTATTGGAAAAGAGAAAAGTTGAACGCACACTGAGAATATCAATTCATTGACTGAGTTCTGCCCGATTTTCAAATTACATTTTCACGCGGTGATTACAGCACGAGTACATAAATTCATATCGTGATAAAAATAAAATTAAGAAAAAATTAATTAAAATACCCCGCGCATGCGGTGCTTCGTTGATGCGCTTTTTTGCATGCTAGGAACCTCTTTATAGGAGCCCACAACCTTCCAATGCATGTTGTTTTTCGCGCATTTTTTATATGCAAAGTAATGTATATATAATAGCTGAGTCTTTTCGATGGCGCTACTACCACTTCTTAAATTCGCTAGCGTTCGCTTCGTAGGGAGTAATAATTTTCCATGCGTACCTCTCGGGTACTACACAGTGACGCTATCGATCTAAACAAATGCGCTCCGTCGAGGGCAAATGGAAATTGCCTGAAAACGCACCAACTGTTATTTGTTCGAAATAAATAATTAGCCCGCGAAAGCGGCGGGGAGAAGGACTAACGGCGCAGTGCGTAGACACGGTAAACAACTAGTACGCAGCGACCATGCATGCGTGCACTCCACCGGGAGGCGCATGTTTATACGCATAGCGGCTATAACGAGGAGGGTGAAAAACGAGTAGGAGGAATACAGTAGCAGGGACGCGGACATCGAGGGACGCCGATAAATAGATATTACGCTGATAGGTGTAAAATCACTCGCGATTTTCTATTGTGAGGATTGTGCGATCATGTGCGACTTCTTTACTGAAACTGCTGAGCCAATCTTTGCATGATAAATAATGAATTATTCCTTCATAAATTCTTCCCGCACAAGGCATTCCACTTCCGCGCCCATACGTGCTGCATATACACCGCACACATACACACACACACACACACACACACACACACGCACGCACGCACGCACGCACGCACGCACGCACGCACGCACGCACGCACGCACGCACGCACGCACGCACGCACGCACGCACGCACGCACGCAAACACGCACGGGCATATGAGACGACTAAACAAGTTAGCCGATGGTGATATGTTGCGCTGGTTCGTATTTTAGCGGCGCCAGAAGAGGTGGAAGAGGAAGAGGAGGCGAGCGACCGTTCCTGCTACCCGATACAGTACATGAATCTTGCCGACACGCGCATCGGTGACAACGCAGTCACGGCAGAGATACAAAGTACCCTGAGTTCCTACGGCGTTTGCATCAACATCGTAGCTCCGTAAAACACTTACATACACGTAGCAACTACCACCCAACACCAATAGCAACTCCATTTCTAGACGCGAAGCAACTTTGCATGCAAACTGTCCTCTGTCTACCCAGAAATTCCTTTCTCTGAACACTAAAAGGCTTCAACTCTAAGGCTTTTGAAACTCTTCCGCTAAATCAGCTGTCGTAAAGTTATCTGACTTTGGGAACCAATCAGGTTGCGTCTATATGCGATGCCCCGATGTAGTACTATGCATATCATGTATAATATACAGAATGTATATTGTATACCTTGTATCATATATAGCATGTAGCATATATAGTATGTATAATATGTGTCCTCCACCCCGCCGTGTGTCCGCCACCCCGCCGTGTGTCCTCCACCCCGCCGTGTGTCCTCCACCCCGCCGTGTGTCCGGGGACGCGCAATGTAGCGCTTCATCTTCGATGGCTGCTCGTGCTTAACATCAGTATTCAAAGCTTAATAGGCACCCCCCACCCCCACCCAACCCCCCGCGCCCCACCCAACCATGGGCGGCAAACGACGTATTCGGCAGACAAGCAGTAAGTGGAGCGTGTGAACTGTTAATACGAATGTAGGCTGATATACAGCCATGTTAATATGCCAGTCATTTTCCACGACAATTTGTCTATACCTTTATTCGGCTTTTCAAAGCTATATGCCTCTGAGCACATGCAGACACGCACACATGCTACTTGCGCGCGCACACCTTGCGTGATATATTACTGGTCCCTAAACAGGCGGGCCACTTTCAAGAACACACACACCACACACACACACACACCACACACACACACACACACTACACACACACCACACAACACACACACACACTACACATGATATATATAGTAGTATATATACTATATATATATATTTATATA
>NW_014577080.1:204125-213130 GCF_000485595.1 Priapulus caudatus
GCCACCCCGCGCGTGTGTCCTCACCCCGCTCCGTGTCGCGTCGCCACCCCGCCGTGTGTCCTCCCACCCCGCCGTGTGTCCGCCAGCCCGCCGCTGTGTCCTCCACCCGCCGTGTGCTCCTCCACCCCGCCGTGTGTCCTCCACCCGCGTGTGTCCGCCACCCGCCGTTGTGTCCTCCCACCCAGCGTGTTCCTCCACCCCGCCGTGTGTCCTCCACCCCGCCGTGTGCGCTCCACCCCGCCGTGTGGTCCTCCCCCCCGCCGTGTGCTCCTCCAACCGCCGTGGGTCCGCCACCCCCCGCCGTGTGTCCTCCACCCCGCGTGTGTCCTCACCCCGCCGTGTGTCCCGCCACCCGCCGGGTGTCCTCCAGCCCCGCCGTGTGTCCGCCACCCCGCCGTGTGTCCTCCACCCCGCCGTGTGTCCGCCACCCGCCGTGCTGTCCTCCACCGCCCGTGGTGTCTCCACCCCCGCCGTGGGTGTCGCCACCCCGCCGCTGTGTCCTCCACCCCGCGTGTGTCCTCCACCCAGCCGTGTGTCCTCCACCCCGCTCGTGTGTCCTCACCCCGCCGTGTGTCCTCCACCCAGCCGTGTGTCCTCCACCGCGGCCGGGTGTCCTCCACCCCGCGTAGTGTCTCCAACCCCGCGTGTGTCCGCCACCCGCGTGTGTCCTCCACCCCGCGTGTGTCCTCCACCCCGCCGTGTGTCTCCACCCCGGCCGTGTGTCCGCCACCCGCCGTGTGTCCTCCACCCCGCGTCGTGTCCCTCGCACCCCGCCGCTTGTGTCCTCCACCCCGCCCGTCGTGTCCTCCACCCCAGCCGTGTGTCCTCCACCCCGCCGGTGTCCTCCACCCCGCCGTGTGTCCTCCACCCCCGCCGTGTGTCCTCCACCCGCCGTGTGTCCTCGCACTCCCGCCGTGTATCCGCGTGTGTCGCCACCCGCGTGCTGTCCGCCGTGTGTCCTCCACCCCGCCGTGTTGTCCATCCACCCCGCCGTGTGTCCGCCATACGGGGGCGCACCGGAGCGGCGTACCACGCTGCCGCTGTGTCCTCCACCCCGCCGTGTGTCCTCCACCCCGCCGTGTGTCCCTCCACCCCGCCGTGGTGTCCGCCCACCCCGCCGTGTGTCCTCACCCGCCGTGTGTCTCCACCCCGCCGCTGTGTCCTCCACCCGCCGTTGGTGTCCTCCACCCCGCCGGTGTGGTCCTCCTCACCCCGCCGCTGTGTCCTCCCACCCCCGCGTTGTGTCCGCCCGTGTGTCCGCCCACCCGGCCGTGTGGTCCTCCACGCCCGCCGATGTGATCCTTGCCACCCGCCGTGTGTCCTCCACCCGCGTGTTTGTCCTCCACCCCGCGTGTGTCCTCCACCCGCCGTGTGTCCTCCACCCCGCCGTGTGTCTCCACCCGCCGTGTGTCCTCCACCCCGCCGTGCTGTCGCCACCCCGCCGTGTGTCCTCCACCCCGCCGGTGTGTCCTTCCACCCGCCGTGTGTCCTCCACCCCGCCGTGTGTTACCTCCACCCCGCGTGTGTCCTCCACAGCCGTGGTTGTCCTCCACCCCGCCGTGTGTCTCCACCCCCGCCGTGTGTCTCCACCCCGCCGTGTGTCCTCCACCCCGCCGTGTGTCCCGCCGTGTGTCCTCCACGCGTGTGGTCCCGCCACCCCGCGTGTGTCCTCCACCCCGCCGTGTGTCCTTCCACCCCGCCGTGTGTCCTCCACCCCGCCGTGTGTCCTACCACCCCACCGTGTGTCCTTATATGGACTCAAGAGGCCCAAAGACTTCAGAATGAAGTCAATACGTCACGGGAGGTAAAAATTCGTGTTCGTAAATTAATTTCATAGAATGAAATACGAGCAGAGAGAACTTGCTACACAGCCGCAGTGAAATGCTTCATATTGCTGCTTATATGTATTGAATAGTACATAAAATCAATAGTGATCCTTCTCCTCTATTAGCATAGCTGCTATTCTAGCCATGTTTTGCATAACTCGCGTGGGTAACGTGTAGATAAATGAGTTGCACCCGAAAAGGCGATTAATTGCAACCATTTGTTCACATCAGTATATATGTTACTTTACATAATTTTTTTTAATAGACTTGTAGACAAATTGACTGTCTTATTATCAATTGAAATTAGTTAAAAACAGATTTTTGATGCTAGTAAGACCACGACAAATGAGTGCATGGAAGCTGTCTGAATTTTCCTAATAAATTGCGCTATTATTTATTGCGGGTTTGTGATTGGAGAGCAACGTAATAGTTTTACATGCCATTACTCCTTTTTATTGCCAAACACGTTTCGCTGGTACAACAATACCTATTCCAGTTTAGACGTTGTAAAAGTGATAAAATGAGTGTACGGATGCCGGAAATCGAGTGAAGCGAACGAGTGCGCGAACCAGTGTAAGAACAAAATAATTTGGTAAAAAATCATCAAATAAAAAATTAACATTAAGTAACCCAGCGAACGGCGAATGAACAGCGGGATGAACGAATGGACAGACGGACGGACGAATGGACAGACGGGCGGACGAATATATATATATATATATAGGCCTATATATATAGAGGACCCTGAGATGGCTGATGTACTTGTTCCATATTTATGTCGCGAATAAAACGAATATTCTCGATTGTCAGGTAAATGCTGGCAATAAACACAGGAACGCTGTATGGCCGGGGCATTAGCGGGGCATTAACGGGGCATTAGCGGGGCATTAGCGGGGCATCATGCCGCTGGTGAAATTGCCAAGGGAACGAAACAGCATTGAATACAGATCCAGGTTTTAAGCGAGGATTCGGAATCAATACGCATTTAAAAAATACGGACTGTAGGGAAAGCACAAGAGGGAACGAGGAAAAGATAGTTGCAGAGAGGGCGAGCGAGTGAGAGTAAGGGGTGTAGCGATGGAGCGAGCGCATGCAACACACAATTATCTGAATGTAAACGTGATTGCATTTATTCCATCTACATGATAGGTTGGACTTGTTCTTGTGTCCATCGATCACGTTTTAATTTTACGTGCGATTGCACCTGCACTACCAAATATCGGTGTAGTCTATCGTGACTGTTGTTAGAGCCCGCAGCTGTTTCAACGAGCTATCGTCATCATGATACAAAATAAACTGGCGTCCTTATATTCAATGGAATATGATGACGCTTGCTTGCATAATTATATACTGTGCAGACGCGTGTGCGTACGCGTGTGCGTGCGCATGCACGCGCGCGTCTGTGTAAACGTAATGCGTTATAACTTTATAAAGATGCGTATCATAAAGGAACATTATCTATATTCTCGAGAGGAAAAAATAATGTGAGAGCGTGTGACAAAAGGAAAGCTGAATAGATGATGGAGCGACGCAACGCGAGTGTACCGAAAATAGACAGTAAAACTGTCGGAAAGAGGGTGGTAAAGCAGCTCTCCTAGTAAAAACATCATCCGACTAAGAAAAACATTGACCATGTAACCATTGTAAAAAAAACTCGACTAGAATGAAAGGACCCATTTTAAAACTATCGGGCACTCGGAAACCTGCAAGAAAATTTTCAGAAACGTAATTCAGATGTTATAGACAGGATGACGTAGAGTGCCATCTGACGGGCCGGACATGGACTGTGACCGCGGCATGGAAACGAATAACGCCACCTGGCGAGTCTTTCAATGTAGTTCCATGACGAAAGCAATCTGCTCGTATATTTCGTTTTCCATCCCACATCCCACCTGACACACATATTCTGATTTGCTCCATTTAAGACGGCAATGTAGGCTTCATTCTTCGATGGCTGCTCGTGCTAACATCAGTGATTCAAAGCTAATAGGACCTGGCGGAAACCAGACGTATTCAGGCAGACAAGCAGTAAGTGGAGGGTGTGAACTGTTAATACGAATGTAGGTGATATACAGCATGTTAATATGCAGTCATATTTGCACGAATTTGTCTATACTTTATTCGCTTCAAGCTATATGCTCTGAGACATGCAGACACGCACACATGCGCGCGCGCACACCCTTGCGTGCACATTGGCCTAAGAAAACCACACACACACACACACACACACACACACACACACACACACACCACACACCCACACACACACACACACACACCACCACATATATTATATATAATATATATATATATATTATATAATATATATATGGACTCAAGAGGCCAAAAGATTCAGAATGTAGTCAATACGTCACGGGAGAGTAAAATTCGTGTTCGTAAATTTAATTTCATAGAATGAAATACGAGCAGAGAGAACTTGTACACAGCGCAGTGAAATGCTTCATATTTGCTGCTTATATGTATTGAATAGTACATAAAATCAATGTGATCCTTCTCCTCTATTAGCATAGCTGCTTTTTAGCCTGTTTTTGCATAACTCGCGTGGGTAACCGTGTAGATAAATGAGTTGCCACCGAAAGGCGAGTAATTGGCAACCCATTTGTTCAACATCAGTACTATGTTACTTTACATATTTTTTTTTATAGAACTTGCTAGACAAATTGCACTGTCTTATTATCATTGAAATTAGGTTAAAAAACAGATTTTTGATGCTGGTAGACCACGACAAATGTAGTGGCATGGTAAGCTGTCTGAATTTTTCCTAATTAAATTGCGCTATTATTTATTGCGGCGTTTGTGATTGAAGAGGCAACGTAATAGTTTTTACATGCCATTACTCCTTTTATTGCAAACGCACGTTCGCTGGTACAACAATTACTATTCCAGCTTTTAGACGTGTTAAAAGTGATAAAATGAGTGCACGGATGCCGGAATCGAGGTGAAGCGAACGATGAGTGCGCGAACCAGTAGTAAGAATCAAAATAATTGGCTAAAAAATCATCAAATAAAAAATTAACATTTAAGTAACCCAGCGAACGGCGAAATGAACAAGCGGGATGAACTTCGAATGGACAGACGACGGACGAATGGACAGACGTGCGTCACGACATGGACAGACGGGCGGGAGGACGAATTGGAGATGAGCGGACGAATGAACAGCGCGGAGGGACGAAATGGACCAATTACGGGGGCTGGTTGCGAGATGAATAGATCAGACGGGGCGGACGAGATGGGACAGCACGGCACGACCGGACGAGATGCGACAGACGGGCGGTCCGAAGTGACAGGACGGGCGGGTGGGCGCATGGACATGACGGTAGACGAATGACAGGACGGCGCGGACGAATGGACCAGCACGGGCGGGAATACGACATAAACAGACGAAGCGGACGAATGGTCGAAACGCACGACATGGACAGACGGGGCGGACGACGACATGGACAGGAACGGTGCGGACGAACTGGACAGAACGCGCGGCCGAATGGACAGACGGGTAGCGGAGAGATGGACAGCGGGTAGCGAATGGACGGACGGCGCGACGAGATGGACAGACGGTGGGGACGAATGACAGACGGACGGACGAATGGACGAAGGGGTAGACGATCATGGACAGAACGGGCGGGGACACGGACATGGACAGATGAGCGGACGACTGATGAACAGGACGAACGGACGAATGCGACAGACGGCCGTGAACGAATGGACAGGACGGCGGAGCGACATGACAGACGGTCGGACGAATTGGACAGACGGGGGGACGACATGGACGACGGACGGACGAAGGCAGACGTGCGGCGAGTATGGACGACGGGCGGACGAATGGACAGATGGGGGCACGAATGGACAGACGGGCGGACGAATGGGGGCGAATGGACAGACGGGCGGATGAATAGACAGACGGGCGGACGAATGGACAGACGGGGGACGAATGGACAGACGGACGGACGAATGGACAGACGGGCGGACGAATGGACAGACGGGCGGACGAATGGACAGACGGGCGGACGAATGGACAGACGATAGAGCGTCGAACACGATCGAAAAGATGTCCGAGGTTAGCAGGATGGCTAGTAGCCCTCAAAATAAAGCATAGGATTAATCATGGACAAAGTGGAGTTCAATGCCTGAAGTATGACAGCTTCAAAGTGAATGTAAAACACGGTTACCGCCGTATGGAACATGTAAGCTTCTAATTACACATCTTTCGTATTATCGTTCAATGGTCTTGTTCATATTCATAGTGAGTTACATTGTCATTTACATTATCATTATTATTGTCATTGTCATTATTGTTGCAATTGGCATTGTCATTATCATTGCAATTGTCACTGTCATTGTCATTGTCATTGTCATTGTCATTGACATTGTCCAGTTCATTGCTAACTCAAGTTCATTCATGGTCATTTTCTACATTTAAAAGTTTACATTGAACTCATTGTTTACGTAAGGGGTAAATGTGAACTATTTGCACATTGTGTTACTATCATAGTTCACAATAGTGCACAGTATGTGGTAATCAGTACCCACATAGTATCAGGAGTAAGATAATATAGGATCCTATATTATCTTACTCCTGATAGTATATGCATACATAGAAGAGTACGTGCCAGTGTGAAATAGAGTGTATTCTCATCGATTTTATACCCGAATGCATGCACAAGACGAAACGTTAGCCGAGTGTCACGATATAATTGTCACTGAAGGAATATGTGGACGAAGGACGTGTACGAAAAAGGTTGAGCATAAACCAACCTGACAGTAAGCAGGGGCGCGATTTCGGAGTAGTGTCGCTTTTCCTGCCGCCGGCAATGACATTTTTATGGTTGATTTGCACTCGTCTAAAGCGGCAGAGAATCTGAGCCGCCCAGGGGAAACCCATAGACGTACGTAAGAGGACTTTCGGGAAGTCAATAAAATTCATGTAACATTAAACGCACATAAAAGGACACTAGAACGGTGGATTTTTGCTGTGAAACAGTGCTAATAAAAGTTTGGGTTTTAGGGCGATCTGAAACGTTTTGACTTGATTCATGCGCCACGTCTAGACTCTTCATATTAGTTTTTGAACGCGTGTAATGAAAGAGATGTGTGAGAAATACTTCATGTCTGTGTAGTGTGGTAATGCTATTTTGGAAGGGTAATTGAGCTCAATGTACAGGTACAATGTACAGCCAATTAAGACGTGTCACTGCCGCAAAAAAATTACGCGAACGACATAGAGAAGAAAGTCATCTGTGTGTGTGTGTGTGTGTGTGTGTGTGTGTGTGTGTGTGTGTGTGTGTGTGTGTGTGTGTGTGTGTGTGTGTGAGTGTATGTGTGTGTGTGTACATAATATAGCTGTGTATTTGTCATTCGTGTAATTTCTTAGCCTCGGTGAAACGTCGTAATATATAATATATTGTGTCTAATATATATACATATATATATGACATAAAATAGTCTAACCGTTCAATATATAGCAACGTTTGGCTACGATCTTACAATGTCATTTCTATTCACTATTCGGACCCACGCGATGTGTGAAGCGCTAGTATAATGATATTATGGATCGTGCTATTCCAATGTTACCGGCACCAAGAAGTTGGATGGGATATGGGCGTAGTGGATACATCGCGCTACTAGCGCTAAAGGAGACTAAAAAGAAACTAGCGCTAAAGGAGACTGGATTCAAGAATTACATGGAAATACTAACCGGTACACACGCTTCGCCTCGCGGAAATGGATCGATAATCTGTGAATATTTCGGGAAGGTCCGCGTAAAAAAGTCTAGGCGTGCTCCCGCCTTAATTCAACTATCCGACCTGCTGTGTGTGCGTGCGTATGTGCGTGCATTCGTGGGAGCCTTCATACATGAGTTCGGGTTAGGGTTGCGTGCGTGCATGCGTGTGCGTGTGCGCTCGCTCTTTGCGTGCATGAGTGCGTGGGAGCGTGTGTTCGTTCGTGCATGCGAGTGTGCGCATGCGTGTGCATGCGTGCGTGCTTGCAGTGAGGACGGTGTAACGAAGTACCAACGCAGTATACGGTTCCACGTAGTTACGGGTGCGCTTGACTAAGGAAGCTATTTATAAACCCCGAGAAATCAATATGGCGGCCGCACCGGATAGGACAATGCTTAAATGTGTTGATAGCGTCATGAATCGATTTCTACAATTTATAAATATGTTCATGATAACATATGCATTGAGATGAACGCAAATATCGAGCAAAGCACATTAAATTTGTCAATGACTTGTAAAATTTTTAGTGATTTATAAATTTGTTACGACTTGGACGTTGGCGTATATAATATGGCGTTTCCTATGCCCTGCATGAGTGTATCTTCCACTACCACAATGTAACCGCTGTCCTACAAAAGCCCATTCTCTGTAATAGCTATAGTCTTCTATATTTCTAAATGCGCCGCTAAATGTTCACGTAGCACTGTTACTTCTGAACCATTCTTCTGTTGCGCCCAAAGACAGAAAATGCTGTATCATCGACAAGTTGAGTTACGTTCCAATTTTCAAAAGTCATTTCCCAATCATTATTTCGCTAGCTCGTTTTTGTAACGCGATATGTGTACTATATAGGGTCTGTTCGCACTTTTATTACAAGTAAATTACAGGGCAAGAAAATCAAGTAACAGTACGGAATTCGGACATCATGCGGATATACAGAAGCTCTAGTTGAGATTTCCAGTTCGTTTCGGTGATAGTTCTACAGCACCTACAAGCCACCATGAATGTTGTATGTGCCAAATCAAAAGCATTCTTTTATAATTTATATCTTTTTACGCCAAGCGTTCCTTTATTATCGATTGCACTGTGAATAATACATGCGTTCGCTCCGCTGTGCTATGCCCGTCCTCCCTTCATTTTCTTCCCAACATCATTCGCAGCCCATGTCTGTCTATTGTTGTCTTATAATTAGTAACGTGCTCTATCTCTCTCTTGCTCTCTCGCTCTCTGCTCTTTGCCTCCTCGCTCTCTCGCGCGCTCTCTCTTTCTCGTCTTTACACGCTTGCTCTCTCGTTTTATCACACACGCGCGTACGCAAACGCGCGCGCGCAGACACACACACACACGCACACACACACACACACACACACACACACACACAACACACACACACACACACACACACACACACACACACCACCACACACACACACACACGACA
>NW_014577080.1:213140-225238 GCF_000485595.1 Priapulus caudatus
AAGAGAGAGAGAGAGAGAGAGAGAGCGCGCGAAAGAGAGAGAGAGAGAGAGAGAGGCAGAGAGAGACATAGAGATTAACACCGGCGCGCGAACGCACACCCTCGCACGCGCGTATATACACGCACGCATCCATTCCCCCTCCCTCTCTCTCTTTCTCTCTCTCTCTCTGTTTGTCTCTCTCTCTTTCTCGTACGTGAAAATGATAATAAAAAATGCCCAAACGAGACAAACGTGGTTAATATACGCGCTACGTGAGGGCGTTGTGTGATTATATCAATCAGTAGAACTTCGTTGTAGCCCACAGTAGCTATTAGCGCGTATGACTAGCAACAACATAATTCACCGGCCCCGTTCATAAATTTTAAGCTGACAGAAATTTGTGTTCTCAATCAATACTGATATGATAATCGCGTTATCTATAGCCTGTTTATAGCGCGACAAGAACCCCTGCTGCGATACACAGCTAACGACACGCTTATACTGTATACTCATTAACTTATTAAAGGAAGAGCAGCAGGCAGCAGATGTATATGATGTAATATCGATCACAAGACACGAAATAGTACATAATCTAAGAATCTTTATTCTGACCGCGTGAACCTATGATAATGACACATATACACGCGCGTTTCTTACTGCTTATGTGAACGGACTGATTATCTGATGGAAAGCCCTGTCGTGAAAACGGTAAAATTCTGCATAACGCATACGAGAATGTGTAATCGGTCATTATACCATCATAAACCTTCCTAATTGACATGTTTCATGATCGTGAGCTCACGAGTAGGCAAACACGGTGATCATTCATTTACTAACATCAATCCATCATCGTCTGCCTGCACGAGCATCGGGAGTTTTAGGTAACAGTACACCTGAAGCTATATATATATGTATATATATATATATATATATATATATATATCGACGGTATATATATATATATCGTGGGTATAACAATAGCGGTTTTCATTTAATGCAACAAACGCTACTGCTTTGATGTTTGCAACACTCATATAAATAAGAGTGTCTTGTTACGGGCTCGTATGAACAGTCGCGGCCGTAGCATAGATCAATAGCTCAGAATCATGATAGATAACATCATCTATACTATATATTAATCGTTAATTGTACTACAAAATTTGTATACTTACAAAAGAACTTAGCATCTGACGTCTAAACGAATCTCCGTCACTCGGCTGCATCACCCGGGCACCACGTATTTAAAACCAAAGTGCGAACACTCACTCACATCGAGACCGTATAAGAAGTTTATTTGAGATGAGCGATCGGCTATCTGCTGCGCGTAGACGACAAGCTGGTCTGAGCCGGCAGTCGACTTCTGCCGCTGCCGTCGCTGCTGCTGCTACTATTACTACTGATGCTGCTGCCGTCGCTGCTGCTGCTACTATTACTACTGATGCTGCTACTGCTGCTGCTGCTGAGGCTCGCACTGATGCTGACCGCGAGTAACTAATGACCGTGAGACTCGGATGGGGTTTATGAAGCCCGCGCGCCTCACGACTCGCTATAAACAGCGCATCTCGTATTTACATACGTATATGCAATCGACGGGTCACTCTCGAATTTATACGCTCGAATCTTCAGCGATTGTTACTGCGCTCTCGCCTATACTAGAGCGACCGGTTAATTTTCGCTATAGGAAAGCAAAATTAATTTGTCTAATTATCCTTGCGCAGGAGTTCTGTCGACCTTTTATTATTCGAGGTTTACAAAATATTCAGTTGCTCCCAGTTATAACTGGTACGTAATCACTAGCATGTCGAATGTGAACAAGGTGTAATAAAGATAGGTAGATAGATTTATTTTGCACCATCAGATACAGCAATACTTATACGTACAGTCGCAAGAACAGATAAGACGCGAGGTGAGTTAACATAAATGTTCGAGTCCCCTTCCGTGTATACGTTTAAAATTTGCAGGTTGTCTTGCTGTCAGCACTGTGGTTTAATGATGTAGCCTTTGTGGTTAATTAGGATTGTTGCTAAAATTTGTAAATATGTAAAGCCTATATAAAGAAGTGCGCTCATAGATTATAAATATATATGCTCATATCACCATCATATTCACAGTCCGGCGCCCGATTCACTCCACTTGTCACGATGAAACCTTGCACGTAGTGAGCTCGCAGCAGCTGCTAGGTAGTCATGCATGCACGGAAACCAGATAACCGCCTACTGGACCTGAAACTCCGATGCTTCCGCCAAGCTCTGACGTCACCGGATACGACTTTCCTGTCGCACTGCAGTCGGCTGCTCATTTTAAAGGCCGACCGTCGACTTCTTCCGGTTCGCATTACGGCTGTATCGCTGAGACCGTGATAGGGGTGTTTCGGGGCTCGTGCTAAATGCGAAATGCCGCGCACCAGAGATTGGGCGGGATCTATTCAGTTTTTATTCTACAGAAGGCTATATTTAGTTGCCCGTTTCCCATTCGTAGGGTATTTTCGTGCGGTTTCACGTGTTTAATAAGAGGTGATCGAATTTACTCGCCCAGATACTGCTGCTGATCGACGTCACTGCGTATACTTGTTTATTCAGGAAAGAAACGTATTCGCGAGATCAAGGTGTAATGTCGCGCGCAGTATATGCGCTTGTTTAGTAGTAGTGTATCAGTTTCCAAGCACATCTCTGAACTCGCTGCTCCATCTGCAGAGGATTAATGCAGGAGAAGAGAGGAAGAATGAAGAAAGAAAGTAGAAGAGGAATGAACATGATGCGCAGCTGATCTTTTCACTCCGTTAACGTATGGAGCGTGTCGCAGTTTATAATAAATCTCAGGTGTGTTGTAATAAATGATTATAATTTTACATTTATATATTCTAAGTATATTATAATAAATTATATTATATTATATTATATTATATTATAATATAATATAATATATTATTATATTATATTATATTATAATATTTTATATTATATTATATTAAATTAAATTATATTAGTATATTATAATAAATCTCCATCACTGCCAATAATGGAATGCGAAATAAAATGCAAAATATAACTGTTTTATGTGATGGCTTTAATTGTCAATAAAAGACCGCGCGTTCACACCTGAATAACATTTCAACGCCTGAAGCACCCAATAATTAAATCAACACGGATAATAATTCAATCCGTTTCAAGGCTTGAACAACATTTATCCATTGTGAATATTTATTGTGTATTTATTGTGAATTTATTGTGAATTTGTGAATTGTGAAATTGTGAAATGTGAAATTGAAATGTGAAATGTGAAATTGAAAATGAATTTGAAAATGTGAAATTGTGAAATTGTGAAATTGTGAATTGTGAAATTGTGAATTGTGAATTTTATTGTGAATTTATTGTGAATATTTTTGCGATTTTGCGGTCAGACATGGTAGACAGAGCTTCAGACACAGACACAGACGCAGACATAGTACATGAACATGACTGACATCTATAAACAACAGAGCGGGTTAGAATGATACATAATGGCAGGTATTACGAGAATTATAACCAAACTAGAATGGTGGGATGTACGAACTGCGTAATCCTATTGGTCGCAGACATAAACGCCATCACCGATTCAGAAAAGAAGTTCCATCGTTTTCTATAATTACAGCGACAACTCCGCGATATATATACGGTACGTAAAATGTACCGCAAGGACCACAAGTTCTTTGTAACGGAGGAACCGACTCGAAAGCTAGCAACGGCAGCAGAGCGACGGCTAGTAATAAAACACTTACAGTTGCGGGCCTCATAGGCACGTGTGTCGTATAATGGCATTTTCGGACGCAGTCGAGAATTTCGCGGGGATTCGGCGGTGGTCGTTATACCTGTCACGTTCTGACACATGTTACAGCGTGAGACGCTCGAACGAGCGGCGCGCCGATAAAGTCTCCTTGCATTCGAATTCGACTCGGTTTAAGTGGCTTCTCTCCTGCTGTGTCTGTCCGCCAGCGAGGGAGGTCATCCATGTAGGCCCGATCGCCTGCCATTTGGCTGATTTCTTGGGTCAGAAATTCGGTCCGTGCGTGGCCTTTCGTGTGATGGTTTGTAGGTTATTGAGGGTAAACACAAAGATTAGTGTCACTTCAAAGTCAGCACACTTCTTTGTTCGGTTAGACTTTGCTGCGTGCGTGCAGCGGACAAGGTACCGAGAGAACGGTCTACCGAATCCAGAGCTTAGGATTTCTGCGGCTTAGAACTCAGCAGAATAATATGGCAAGTGTCTTGAATAGCTGACATGCGGGAAGAAAGTACCGTAGACGTAGTGGCGTGCGCAGATAATCGGTCGGTATATCTTCACGACCTGTTTCTATACAAATCGTACCTGGAAACATTATTGCAGCCATGACTGTAAATACTGCGGATGGATGTTGGCTACGTTTTTTACTGTCCAAACTCATTTTGTTGGCTTGAATATGTAGTCACTGAATTCTTCACGTGTTTGTAGGCGATTTCGTTGTGGTGGTTTCCATAGCATCATATCATATACGATAAAGTTCGAGTAAGCGGGTTAAAACGTAGGTAATCATCTTGAACACAATATGGAATCAGCGAGTTATTACACTAGTTGGTCTCTATCTTTGTTCACGGAAAGAATGACGATATACCTCTACTGAAAAGCTTATTGCGAACACACGCGCGCGCACGCACGTACGGACGCACGCACGCGCGCGCACACACGCGCTCGGGCGCACACACGCACACGCATACACGCACACGCACGCACGCACGCACGCACACGCACACACACACGCGCACACGCACACGCACGAACTGGGAGCTTGATTCAAAAGCAGCATGATGTTTCTCGGGTTAAAAATCCACTAACATATCACACGATGATTACACGATTTCTCTTCCTATTTTATTTCCAAATTTGCGGAAAGCAGAAGTACACTGTCATGCCTTAACGTAATGAAAAGAGAAAACGTGTTTTCATGTACGCATTTTTCATGTTGCATACTTCATTTCAAATGCCAATTACTGAGAAAATAAATGCAGATTTTTATGTTTGAGTTATTTTCGCCTTTATGAAATTGCGGACGCCAAGGTTATCGTTTGCCCAGGGCATTAAAATTGCCCGCGGCCGCCCCCGGTTGTAGGGAGGGACCGTTCGCATATCAAAAGGTACAGTCAATCAACCTACATGGCGTTAGGGCAAGTATGCATATGTATTTTTTCGAAAAAATGTCAAAGGTTAATATATTGGAACATTACTCTGTTAAATCAAAATGAAACATAAGGCACATATATCGTGTTTCGAGTTACAATTTGAGGTCGAATTTATAACACTTGTTCGGGCAAGTTTGTGCGATTTTCTCAGTAGCAGCAAAGAGCTTATAATGATTATTATAAGCTCTTTGGTAGTAGACAAAATATTGCCGTTACCTCCGAGGTCACCACAGCGTTTACCTCCGAGGTCTAACTGCAAAGTTCTATGACCCGATCGTGTGATTTAGGTTTGGTTAAACTGTTACTGCGAACTAGATCAACGGAAATCCAGATCCATCTATCTGTTTACAGTATACTCTTGAAACTTGTTTGCTTAAATGATGGCGTTGAACTCAACTACTTACAAGATCCAACCTTTGCGTAATGAGAAATTAAGTGCATACCTTGCTACATAATTACTAAATGAGAGTGGATTACGTATATATATATATATGTATTGCATCACATGAATCGGAAGTACACGTATAATGTGTATGTGCATCAAGAGTACATAATAGAGATTATGTACTCTTGATGCAGGGGCGTGTACAAGGGAGGTCTAGGGGGTCCGGACCCCCCCCCCTGCTCGCGCAGTAAACGCATCTGAGGAGGTCTAATTTCAAAAAAATTATGGGGGAGGGCCACCCCCCCCCCTTTGCGTGCTCGCAAGTTTGGGTTACGGTTAGACATCCTCCTGGTCAAAATTCTGTACACGCCCCTGAGATGTGCATGTATTGTTGAACATTGTACGTTGCATACTTGAACTTAAACTCTTGTGTACATCAAGAATTAATTAAAACACATTTATTCACTCCTGCTTGTGTGATTCGATGCTCTTATGCGCTAAGGTAACCATATTGTCAAATCTGGGGGTGTATTTGCATAATGGGATTCAAAACGTTAGCATCTGCGTGAATTCATCCGCCCAAAGAATCTCGCATATCGATTTTTTCCGTTCTCGTGTGCAATGCATACTTCCAGCTATCCATGCGGATATTTGACTATATAGCTATTATAGCTATTAGTCGCGATCTTGCAGAGTATTGAGCTGCGATGACCCGGAAAAGATCTCCACCCTCAGCATTTAGTGGCAAGGTCTTTGATCGATAATGATAGCGTGTGCTACTCGGCCCCATCTCTTCTTCAGGACGCTTAAGACTATGATAGGTCTACTAAAAACTTTGCGTGCTTACACATTAACGTGCTCTATTTTGTCGAGGGTTAGCGGCCTACTGGGCCTGTGCGTGCTAGGACGCGATGAATAGAACAGCACATTTGAACGGAAACAACCCCTATTCGACTATGGTTATACCTACTTGAGAAAAATGTATAGTAGTGTCGTCGAGTTTTTCTGTGAGTACTTACGTGACACGTAATTGCGTAATGTGTATGTACCATCGTTGACCATGTCATCAATTAAACTGATAATTAACCTGATTATATTAATTTACCCAAGCTGGAGCGGTGTTTAAACATTCCAACCAATATTAAGTGGCTTGAATCTAAAAAGAACTATCTAAGGTATATACTCTGCGTGCACGACAATCTAACAATTCCAACCCGCAATATAGGCGACCTCTTGTAGGTCACATGACATATTGGCTGACCAACTAAAACTAATGTAAAGCCGCCTTGGTGCTGAAACGATCGCACTGATAAAAGACAATCCATGGCCTTAAAACATGGTTGGCAAGCGTCAGGTATACTGGTACCAGCCCCCAATGTCTTCACCTGTACCGATATTTACGTGTGCGTTGTCTTCCTATCAGCCGATCTGTGCATCGGGACAGCTGTGTTACTATAGTGCCAAAGTTAACCTTTCTTTGGAAGCAAAGTATGCACCCGTCTGTACCCAGGCAGTATACCTACAACTATTTCCACCGCGGCTCTCAGTAAAGCTTGTGCCGTCTAGTCTAGACACACCGCCAACTATTTGCCTGTCCCAGAAAGTCTCTAACCGGAAAATCTTGAAGATCGGTGAAGTCTCCTTTCTCTAAGGTGACTGACTCCATTTGGAGAACTGTGTATACTTAGCATTTATCATCATTTACCAAAATGCCAGCATGGGGTATGTATTTTGTTCCCGGCATGCGCGCTCGGTCAACAGCTAGTACGTGCACATGAAAATGACATCGCGTGGCTTGGATTTACGTTGTTGATATGGTCAAACCATGTATTATAGGCGCCGTCGCTTGAAATTCGAGAGCTACGGCGAACTGAAACGAGATAAATGCTAGTGCTTATTACTATAATAGAACTCTGATTAATCACTCAGCGTGATTTTTTATGGCTGTATTTTAAATATATATAGCCAACTTAAGTTGGAGATTTCTTATTTAGTTTTACGTCGAGCGAATACGATCAAATTCTATCGTGTTTACTACTATCACTAATACGAGCTATACGAGCTATATACATACAAGCAAGAGTGCATAATAGAGATTATAGAGATAATATAGAGATAATAGTGCATAATCTCTATTATGCACTCTTGATACAAGTTAGCTTATGAAAATGGTCAACCACCGCAAAGAGAACTGAATCATAATTCAGCAAACATATTCTATAAGAAAAATCCTTGATATCTTTGTTTATATGGTGTGACGAACTTTATTATGCCATACATATACGACCCCTTATTCTTTTAAGCAGATCCCTATGACAAATTGAGGGTAAATACGTAGGCGTACTCGCATCGTGAGAGCTGTTCATGATGAACATACAGGTTCTTCACGCAGCGTCTCTGAATTACAAAAACAAAAACAAAACAAAATCAAATACAGGCGACCCTGTATCGGAACTGCGGTAACCGTAACTCGGTACATGCACTCCAGACCGTCCGTGTGTGATAAACTCTCACGTGTAACGAGCACGTGAATGTGTGTGTGTGTGTGTGTGTGTGTGTGTGTGTGTGTGTGTGTGTGTGTGTGTGTGTGTGTGTGTGTGTGTGTGTGTGTGTGTGTGTGTGTGTGCAGGCCCGTAGCCAGGGGGGGGGAACAACCCCCCCCCCAAAGCAAAAAAATATTTTTTTTGAAAATTTGCAAGAATTTCACCTCAGGTCGCTCCATTTTAGTGTAATAAAAAAGTGTAATAAACAGTGAACACCCCCCTCCCACACCCTCCCCCCGCTCGGTCGCTTGGCTCCCTCGCCTGGTCGCTTCGCGCCCGAGCAGGGGCGTGTACAGGGGGGTCCAGGGAGTCCGGACCCCCCCTTGCTCGCGCAGAAAATGCATCTGAGGGGGTCTAATTTTAAAATTTTTAAAGGGATTTAGACCCCCAGACCCCCCCTTCGCGTGCTCGCAACTTTGGGTTACGTTAGAGCCCTCCCCCCCCCTGGTACAAATCCTGTACACACCCCTGCCGAGCAAATTGCCAACATTGAAAAACGAACCCCCCCTCCCAATATAAAGCTGGCTACGGGCCTGGTGTGTGTGTGTGTGTCACACTCGCGGCTGGTATATATTATGTAACACAATACATGCACGTAGGTAGCCCGATATTCCCTAAATGAAGCCGGCGTGTATTCCAAGGTTGCAACTAGATATACCCTACTAGATACGCCCAACTATATACCTACTATAGATAACCCCACTGGATGCTGTTGGCACACCCTGGATGTTGCATTGTGTATGAACTGTACGTACAAGTCTGCCTGATCAGCGCCCATGAGGGCCGTTACCCTGGCTCCTACCCTGCCAAGCTGATTCGATGCCAGCCTATATATAAAGGAAAGTGCCGTTGACATGTGACAGTAGCTATAAAGAAGCTCACGTGAGTTGTTCGGATGCATGGGCGTTGTAATTAGAAGCCCCGTAAACGATAAAAAATACATCCCGTGCCGTGACGTATGCGGTGTGTCATCCCTGATCATCAGCTTGCATAATGGGTGTGTAATTCTACCTGCAACCTATACCTCCTTCAAGGTCGACGAACCCCGCGGTGCAAAGTTGCGCAGCCTCGCAGACTGCGAACTAGGGGCGCGTTGCCAGAAACAAAATTAGTCTTAACATTTTGTCGTGCATTAACGTTAGTCGTATGCGCTATTTTATAGCATTAACATTTGCCCTATATTTACGATGTTTCTGACAACGGGCCCTAGGTTTCCGCAAGCATCGCTGGTTTTGCTATGATGCGTGTTCAGATACCTTCCCCCCACTTAACAGTTTTAATTACGTACATTGAGCGATCTTTGATATCGATTTGAATTTATATTAAATGTAGGGGATTATACCTACAGCATCGCTCCGAATTTTGTTGTTTTTGTTATTTCCCGAACACTTTGCCAGGTCTGCTTATAACGATAAACACAGCTAACGTTAAACTGCTAGTTATGGTGATATCTCAGCGCATGAAATAGTGCTTTTTAGTAGAATGTTTAAACAGCAAAGAGGCTCTCGATATCTGCGTGTTTAGTATATAGGTAGTGACAAGCATAGATAGATTACAATAGAAACTGCTTCTGTAAGCTGCCATGATGGGTATGCACGCGCTAGACATAAGTGACGAATCAGAAATAGCCGTATATCAAAAAGATGGAATAATATGTCATTATTATAAAAATATTTTATTATACATTATGCGACATAAACCTTATATTTATTATTCATATGCATGCTTATCTGTATACGATTCAGCAATATAAAACTCGTGCGTTCGCGCGCTGGCGATAATAATTTCAATTCATTGCGCTGTGAAATATTTGCGCCCGACTCTCCGTGATATTCAACGCCGTGCCAGGTACGATGGCGCGAGTTGTCGCGATAACAACGTAGCGATGAAAGGAAACCATAGACTACTCCGCAAGAGCATTCTAATGCGATTTGCATCCGAATTAACGAACGCATGAATTTCCCCTGAACATGTGATTTCCTTTACACAATGTCCCACAACGCTGTGCGGTTTTAATTTACGGATGCTCGTTTGCATAAAGTGTTCTTTTTTAAAACCGTTATTAACATTATCGACTCGAAGCGAGCGAATCGGACGTACATGTTTAGCATATATCCGAATTATACCGCTGCTATGATAATTACACACATATTAAATCACCCACGCGAATTTAACAGTTTAGATAGGGAAGCGGCCAGTGTAGTTGGCCCTTTTATATGAGTATATATAGTATTCATTGGTGTTTGGGAATCAGCTATACGCGATCAGCTTGTGGCAGGGTTTGATGGTCCGCTAGTCTGTTTTCGGGAGCTGGGCCTCGCTTTGGTTCGTGTTCCCGTTGCTCACCGTTGAGCGCCCAATCGCGTCTGTATGCATTCCCGCGTCTGCTTAGGAACGGAAACCGTCTGTGCATATCTTCTCGGTCAGGTATCCGTAGCTGCTGCTGCTCGGCGTTAGCCTGTGCGTACGCGGAAGCCATATCCTGGCCATAACTGGCTTCTTCCTCAGATAGATTTTGTTCTTCCTGCTCTGGCTCCGGCTCGTCATGGTCCCGTGTGGGTCTGTATGCGTTGCCTCGCTCGCCTAAGAAGGGGTATCTATCACGAGCCGTCCTGTATCGCTGTTGCTGCATTCCCCGAAGCTGAAATTGCTCCCTCAAGGAGTCCGGCGCAAAGACGTCGTAACGTGGAAACTGGTGCGTGCGTAGAGATGCTCCGGGTCGCTGCGTATTATCGTCACTGTCGCGGTGTGGCACGTCAATGGCGTCACTGTAACCACTGGGTGGAAATGGAAGGATGGCAGGAACCTCGGTGCGTAAGACCTGCTCGCCTTGATACTGCTGCGCTGGTGGAGCTAGCGCCTCTGGTAAAATGTCTTCATATGCCATTACCGGGTATGGTGCTACCGGCGCGGCCCCTAGTGCCATTTCCCTGTCGGGATGGCTTCGGGACAAGGCCCAGTCGCGTCTGTACGCATTGCCTCGCCTGCTCGCAAACGGAAAGATATCGTGAACGTCACGAGCCAAAAGCTGCTCGCCTTCATATCCCTCCAACGGTTGCCGCATTGGTGCGCCTAGCACCTGCGGTAGAAACTCCTCAGATGTCATTAACTGGTATGGATCTGCCGGGATGTCCACTATGGACGGCCTGTCGGGGAAGATTCGGGGCTGGGACCACTCGCGCCTGAAGGCATTGTCGCGTCTGCTTGAAAACGGGAATACATCGCGAATCATTCGGGGGTCAAACACGGGCATATGGCCAACGTCGTCACTAAACTGCCGCGACAACGACGGGCCCTGTGCCGTCAACAGTTCGGAGGGTGAAAACAGGAACGGTCGACGGTATCTTTCCCCTGAATTATTGTCATTTGTCGTAATGACAGACAAGACAAGTTGAAGTCCTAAGTCGTTGGATGGCATGACGGCATAATCAAGATAGCTGTCAGGGCGGTAGTCACCTGCTCTTTCCGTCTCTTGAGAATCCGGTCTATCAGTCTTTAGGGATCTAAACTTCGAGTATCTTGTTGGCTTGGCGTCATACTTATCATCAGTCTCTTCATTGTCGTAATATTCATCTTCACTCCGCCGCGGGTCACTATTTCCTACTACTGGAATGTTCGGTCGTAGCACTTCGTTTCTTAAATCCTGTTTGGAGTCGTAGAGATGCAGTCTTTCATCGGTCGCATCCAGGAACAACGGCTGGACGTAGTACATTGACAGAGTCAATAGCAGAAAGGTATAGCGCATCATGGCGCCTTCTGTTAAAAGCAATTAGGAAATGTTTTATTGTCTATGGTATTCTGTATTTATACACGCACGTATGCACGCACGCGTCCATGCACGCATCCACAACCGCACAAACAACACACACACACACACACACACACACACACACACACACACACACACACACGACACAACAACTAACACACACACACTAACACACACACTACACCACACAACACACTACACACACACACACAACAACGACACACGACTAC